>NC_056741.1:195214194-195361694 GCF_019279795.1 Protopterus annectens
CCACACAGCAGGAAATTATTGCAGAAGAAATTTATTGCAAAAAGTGCTTTCACGAATAACATTCGCTTCTTCAGACTGTTTAAAAGACAAAATAGCACACACCCTTATAAATGCCCATTCAACCAATCATGCTGCAACTAAAGCCTAATTGCTTTGACTTACAAAATGCCAAATTACATAAAAGCAGCACTCTGCAAACATTTTAAATGCATGAAAAATATATGTATAAAAAGCATGAAAACAAAATTCTATGTCTAAATAGCAGAGAATAAACAAATGGGCTTGTCAGTTGTTACATAACATGATGAGCTATATTAATTGCCTGCGCAATTCCAGTTAAATATAAAAGCAGTACAATGATAAAACTAATATACATACAACAAAATACACCTCTAAAACATGTCTCACTCAGGAATTGCAAATACCTGAATACCTAAGCGTTGACCTGTCGTCATCGAACTGCATAAACACCAAAAGCCCTAAACCTCGAAATTTAAAAAGTTGAACTGTCATAATTGTCCCATCCCACCGCCCGCTACATACTACCTACACAAACAAACTAAATAAACCACATACATACACTAACCAAAACCCTACTTCTAACCCTAAACTAAATACTACTTCTAACCCTATACTAAATCTTACATATACCGCCATGTATGCACTTAACTTAACCTAAGACCCTAACCCTGCTGTCCAGAATTATCGTGACACTTCACCTAAAAAGCTAACTCAAACAAAACTAAATAATCCAATAATACACAATAATTTAACAAAAAACCCTACACTAAATCTAACATACATTACTATCTATGCACTTACCTTAACCCACACCCTAACCCTAAGGTCCGTAACTATCGCACATTTACCTTATGGAGCTATACCGCAGAAGGCCAGTCATGACAATTTGACGTTTCCACTTTCGCTCTTCTGGTCGATCAATGTTTTCACGGTTCGATGAAGACGGGCCGATGTTTAGGCATTCGGGTAAGTAAGCGTTCGCCTTTTTAATATAGACCCTCTATCACTAGTAGTACAGGATATAGTTTTTGGATAAATTTTCTATTACCCATGTTTCACTAGAGTATGGACAGGGATGATCTTTGTTTTATGTGGATTGGGAGTCTGCTGCAGTGTGTTTCCAATGCCAATTTACTTACTGATGTGCAATAAGTCCATTAGTATTGGGTCAGAGAATGCCTTTATGCTAGGATATGTCATTCTAGAAGTCTGTGGATACTAAATTTAATGGTAGATTCTTGAGATGAACAGTGTAGACATATTGTTTACATCTTGTATCCTTTTAATAAGGTATCTTTGTAGGCATTTCAGTTACTGCATGTGTCTGGACAGATACATACTAAAGGGGTACTAAGTGATTGCCCTAATATGGGCTGAGTAAGTGTGACAATACATCTGTATACCTAGCCTCAATCCCTTTGTTTTAAGCTGTACAATATAAAAGGATTCTCTAGTGACAGTGGACACACGCCAAAATACTGTCCACATAAGTTCTAAATCCCAAGAGACTGGGTCAGGGATGTATTGGTTGCGTCATTACAGTTTCCTTGGGCAGATGACTTCAGAGGATGGTAATAATGCATTTTCAGCATTTATGCTCAGTCCATGATTCTGGCTCAAATTATTTATATTTGTATAGCTTACAAAGGCTAATTCATCAGATTCAATAACTTGTCCTAGCTCGCTGTTATCTGCAAACGTAGTCAGCCAGAGTGTTTCTAGGTATTGGACGATTTCAGAGATGTAGATGCCAAACACGAGGGATCCCAGCACTAAACACTGGGCGACCCACTGGTAGCTTGACCCCACAGGAGGTAGCTCTTTATTTTGTTCTCCTGCATCCCGCTTCAGGAGTCATCTGGCAATACAGGCAGGATGCAAGGGTTTGTTCCTCGTTTATTTAGTTATTCCACAATGCAATTAGTGGTGCATTGTGTCGATAGTCATAGCCATATTGAGGTATGGTGTGTAATTAAGCCTTTTACCTTCATCCATTGCTTTGTTGACCTTTTCGGGAAATACATCCATCTGAAGGCAAGAAACGACCCGCCCTTGATGAAACCAAACTGAGAAGGGTCCAGTGTTTAGAGGTTCCCTGTGTCCTTACTGATTTTTTCCATGACAAATCTTTCCATAGCTTTGCATATGCAGCTGGTGATACTTATGAGTCTGTAATTGTCTAGGTCTGTCAAAGGGAAATGGCTGTTCTCCAGTCGCTTGGTACAAAACCTGTACAAAGGTCGAGGTTGAACAATGCTGTTGGAAGGGCGATAAATCATTCATTATGGTATCAAAGATGCATTTAGGGATATTGTCAGGGACCATTGATACAGGCTTTTGAGCTTTTGATTGTGCTTTCAGGCCTTGATCTCATGAGATATCTGAAAGCAAGTTAGATACGGGCATATCTTGCTGGTTAGATCGACAGAAGAGAGGGGTACAGTTAGAGCTGAATTTTTTGTCCAGTAGGTTAATATACCTCTAAATTTTTCAGAGTGGTTCCATACAGCAGGAAATTATTGCAGAAGAAATTTATTGCAAAAAAACACGCGTTTTCCAGCTTGTACCAACTCAGCACAGATCCTCGTGGTGGCCTGCAGAGTGATCCACGCAGCAGAGAGCTAAAAGATTGACTTTCTACCAGATATAAGTATTTTTTGTGGCTTTCCCGCTGTTATTAAGCTAGCGACTGCATTTCGCCTGTTTACTGCTACTTTAAGTGATTTCTGCATTTTACACTGTTTATTGCACTTTAAGTTACTAATTGTTGCAAATTGTTTCTGTAGGCTACACACTAAAGTGCTAGCGATTTACAGCATTTATAGCATTTACTGTCTGTTTTTTCCTTATCTCTGTAATAAAACAAAAATCTCTTGTTTTCCCCTTACTGAACTAGAGTAGTCCAGTTTCAAAGTTGCTGATCCCTGGGCTTTGTTTTAGTTCCTGTTACTGATCCATTGCCTTATTAGGAAGGAGGGAAGTTTCTTTGCTTACCAGTGGGAGTGGGAAGCACTGAGCGGCCTTTTTGTCCGATTTGGTGAAGTTTCAGCCAGAAACTAGTAGTCCATTGGTCGTTTTGGGCCAATTCCTAGCTCCCTTCAGCCCCCTGCTATAAAACACGCTAAACACGCGTTAGTGCGATTTAGCACGGAGTTGCCACTGTTGCACACAAGAGAGGCGGTTAAACAAGGTTAAACTATTCGGGCCATCTAAATTCCACTCTTCAAATTTTCCCTTAGAACTACCTTCCTCGAGCTGTACTGCTGATCTAACCAGCATATCCTATAACTGAAAAGTTCATCTCTACTTGATTCCCAAGTAGACTATTCTCTATCTGTAAAGCCTAGCACTTACTCCTACAGTACTTGCACCTTGATAAAGCACTCTTATTATAGATAGTACCCCACCAGCCTAAAACCCACTTCCCCTGGAATCCTTTGAAAGTCTCTTTATCTACTACTTCTAGTATGTCGAGGGATCAGTTGCTAGTGTCCTCTCCAGCTCAACTGGTAAACCTGGGAATATTGAGGCAATGTTACAATTGCCTCATGTACACAGACAATCCTCTCCTTCTCCCACAAAACACAAATACATGCGAGAGATGCAACTATCCAAACTGGAGGCTGAGCTCTCTCAACATAGGACTGGCAAGACCAGACAGGAGGAGAAGGTAACCACACACAATACATACCCAGTCACACATGGTACCATCACAACTTCAAATCATACACATACTCACACAAAGACAAACTCGGAGGCTCTGCTCAAAATTTACCAAAACAGCAGAGGCCACCAAAGCAGACACCCAAACAACTACCACCTCACGACCCAACACATGCAACACATAGACCACACAGTCAGAGTGTCAAACAGTCACAGCCCTTAAGGCCAAACAAAATGCCAGACACACTTGTCATTGGTGATTCCATAGTCAGACACACTGACGTCCGCTCACCAGACTGAGTAAGGAGAAGGTCACAGTAAGCTGCCTGTCGGGCTAGAATCGCCACATAACGCAAGCACTCAGGTCTCTCAACAGGTACAAGTGACTCAGTCATTGTCCACGCTGGTGTCAACGACCTGAGACGTACTCCTTGGACTACATGAAAAGGGACATCGAAGTCTGTGGGATACTGAATTTAATGGCAGGACTTTGAGTTGGTCCATGTAGGATATATTGTTTACATCTTGTATCCATTTAATAAGGTATCTTTGTGGGCATTTCAGTTACTGCATGTGTCTGGACAGATACATACTAAAGGGGTACTAAGTGATTGCCCTAATATGGGGTGAGTAAGTGTGGACAATGGCATCTGTAGACCTAGCCTCAATCCCTTTGTTTTTAAGCTGTACAATATAAAAGGACTTTCTAGTGACAGTGGACACATGCTCAAAAGTTAGGTCACTGTCCACATAAGTTCCCAAATCCCAAGAGACTGGGTCAGGGATGTATTGTCAGTGTCATAGTTTGCATGGGTAGATGACTTCCCAGAGGATATAATAATGCATTTTCTGGCATTTAGTTTCAGTCCATGATTCTGGCTCAAATTATTTGTTTGTGATATAGCTTCTTACAGAAAGGCTAATTCATTTGGGGATTCAATAACTTGTCCTAGCTCGCTGTTATCTGCAAACGTAGTCAGCCAGAGTACTTAGGTATTGGGATTTACTTCAGAGATGTAGATGCCAAACACGAGAGATCCCAGCACTAAACACTGGGGGGACTCCACTGGTAGCTGACCTCATTGTGGAGGTAGCTTCCCTTATTTTGTTCTCCTGCATCCTATTTGTGAGTCATCTGGCAATACAGGCAGTGATGCAAGGGTTTGTTCCCTGTTTATTTAGCTATTCCACAATGCACTAGTGGTGCATTGTGTCAATAGTCATAGCCATATTGAGGTATGTGGTGTGCACTGTTTTACCTTCATCCATTGCTTTGTTGACCTTTTCAAAGACATCCATCTGATTGGGCAAGAACGACCTGCCCTTGATGAAACCAAACTGAGAAGGGTCCAGTGTTTAGAGGTTCCCTGTGTCCTTACTGATTTTTTCCATGACAAATCTTTCCATAGCTTTGCATATGCAGCTGGTGATACTTATGAGTCTGTAATTGTCTAGATCTGTCAAGGATCCTCCCTTATGCAGAGGAAATGGCTGTTCTCCAGTCGCTTGGTACAAAACCTGTACAAAGGTTGAGGTCGAACAATGCTGTAGAGAGGGTGATAAATCGTTCATTATGGTATCAAAGATGCATTTAGGGATATTGTCTGGGACCATTGATACAGTATTTTGAGCTTTTGTTTGTGCTTTCAGGCCTTGATCTCATGAGATATCTGAAAGCAAGTTAGATATGGGTATATCTTGCTGGTTAGATCGACAGAAGAGAGGGGTACAGTTAGAGCTGAATTTTTTGTCCAGTAGGTTAACTATATCTTCAACTTCACTGAGGTGACATTGTTCACAATCAGTTCAGTGCATTACTGCCTTTTGATTCAGAGATTACAAGTGTAATTAGAAAAGCTTTGTGATGGATTTTGGCTTGGGTAGCTATTTTAGCCTAAACTTGGCTTTGGTAGTTTTTATTATACTCCTGAATTGTTTATTTATTTCAGTGACAATGGCTCTATCACTTTGGAAGTTAATCTTCTCTCTTTTTTCAAAATTCTCTTCCTTTTATTGTAAAGCTTGTTGATACTATTATTTCACTAAGAAGGGTTGTTTCTGATGTTTGCCTTGCACTTGTTCTTACAGGGTACATCGGCATCTATGCAGCTGTTTTCATGCTGGTATGTTGTTGGGGTATACATTCCCATGTAGTCAGTGGAATAAACTAGATTTACTGGAAATTTAAAGCTTGCCAATGCATCACAGAGGACTGGGTAGCTTTTCTTAAGGAATTTCTCAAAAGATACCTTGGGTGTAAGGGGGCTCTGGTTTCAGTTTTATTTTGAAGGAGATAGTTTTATTGACAGACCTAACAAGTGACAAAGATATGCAAGGGATGGTGCAAAATGCCCACCCCCATATTAATAAGGACAAGATACAAGATGTAATTATCCCTAGTGGATACTCTAATTGTTCCAAGACATTTGTATTGACAAAGTCCAGGACCTGTCAACCTCTTAGAGAAAGAAATCTGGACAAAGGCAGAAATAAAAGTGGGACAAAGGGTCAAAAATAGTGACAATTTTTAAATATTGCTCTTACAAACTTAGAAAGTGGATAGAATAACAGGTTTTGCATTACCATGAATTTTCTGAAGATGTGAAGTCAGAAACTCAAATGTCTGTCATCATTTTCTAATTTCAAGTCTTTAATAGTGTGCCACTACTTTGCCAGAAAACCACAATTTTATGAAAAATGGACAAAAAATATGAGACAAAAATTTGGGCATTCTGCAAAAATCTGTACAGCTGAAAGGTCCAGGTATCTCTGTGCATGTGCACTAGGGTGGTGTAGGATTCCCAGTACATAGTTATCACCTAGGAAAATGGTATTGGGTTTAATACTCAGTAATTCCAGTTCTGCGGGTAGGCATTGTGGCTTTCTAGAGTCATAGAGGCTGCCTATGTCCAATAAATGCACAGTTCTAAATCAGGGTTGAATTTCTGGTTCTCCATCTAGTTATCCAAGTTACACATGAATTGGGTTATGGAGGAAATCTGCTTCACATGAATGGGGAGCCTGTTCAAGAGAAGGGGTAGTCTATTGGATACATACCTGTTTCTCCAGCAAGTCCTATTTATATTACAGTGAAGAATTATGACTTTAGAATGGATAATTCTGGTGCTGTCTGTTTTGTAGATATGCAGGAAGTCCATCAGAATGGGATTCGAAAATGTCTTGTATGCCAGGCATTGGTCTTCCCTCAACAGCCTATATCAGACAGAATACATGGATAGGACTTTGAGGAAGTTTGCATAGGATATGTTAATGCATCCTGTTTCTTTTAGTGAGAAGCCATGTGAGTGTTCCTGTTATTGGATGTGCCTAGTTAGGTACATATCAAAAGGACCATTGTACTCAATGATAGGGCTGGTGAGTGGCAAACAAAGAGAACAATGACATCCTTGGACCAAGATGCCATACCTTTGTTTGTAAGTGAACAGTATAGAGTGATTGCCTTATTACAGTAGACACATTATGGTCAAATTCTAGATTACTGTCTAATTGTGTCCCCAAGTCCCTGACTACTAGGTTGACTCTTAGGCATGTGTTGTCAAGATGGTACTTACCAGGGGTGGCCAACTTCCTGAAGGATTCTATTATGCATTTCTTGGCATTTAGTTTTAGTTTAGGGCTCTGACTCCAGTTATTTGTCTATGTCAGTGAGGGCGATTTTATGACTGCTCCTAATTTGCAATTGCCTTCAAATCTGGTCAGCTGTAAGCCCTTGATTTTGGCCTTGACTTCAGGAAGTAGATGCGAAAAAGAAGCAATCCCAGGATCAATCTCTGAAGAGCTTCACTGGTGACTGGCCTCTTCATAGAGGTTAACTTCCCAATTCTAACTTCCTGGTTCAGTTTCTGAGCAAGCTAGCAATCCAGTGAATAATATAAGGGTTTCTACCTAGTCTCTTGAGTTTTTAAACAGTGCCCAGGTTGAGAATTATGTAAAATGATTTGGCCAGGTCAAGGTAGGCAGTGTGAACCCTTTTGTCCTTGCCCATTATTTGGTGACTTTCTCAAATAAGTCCACCAAGATGATTAGACATGACCTGCCCATTTAAAAGCCAATCTGGGTTGGGTCTAGTGACTGGATGTTTCCTTTGTCATTATTTATTTTTATTTATTTATTTATTTACAGTTTGTTAACCAGGAAAGTCCATTGGGCCAAAAATGAGCCTGTTCTGAATGGAGGCCTAGGGAGAAAAGCTCCATATACAAATATTACAAAGCTAATATCAACAAAGTTAACAAGTACAATACAATTTTCAAAAACTACTAAAACACAAACATATAAGACAATAATAACATTTGAGCAAAGTGTTGTAACAAAGCATTGAATGAGATTAAAACACAAGTATTTTGGAGTACATAAATATAATTTGGACTGCAGGCATATATGCACTCATAGTTTCATGAGGTGAGAGGTAGGAAGAATTAGGGAAGACTAGAATAGTGAGAGGTGAAGAGGTTGAGTTATGAGAGGGGAAAAAAGGGGGAGGGAGTGGAAATGAATTGAACAGAGTCAGTAGGTTGAGTTTTGAGAAAACGATAAAAAAAATTATGGGGGAGCAGAAATGAAATAGACGGAGTCAGGTGGGATGAGAGCATGAGCATTCCCAGTGAGAAAAGAGATGGGAATGGAGCATGGTCTTGAAAGTGGAGTGGTTTTGGATGATTCAAATGTGGGCTGGAAGTGAATTCCATAGACAAGCGAGGGAAAAAGACAGGAAAAGTTTCCCTGTTGCGGATAAAGGTTTGTACACTTTGAGGAGGTTCTGGTTACTGGACCTGAGTAATTTGTCAGGATGACACAAGGTGAGTATGGAGGAGAGGGAAGAGCAGTAAGTGAGTTTGAAAATGAGTTTGTGAGCAGTTAACAGTTGAATGTAAGAAAGATAGTGGGGGAGTTCCAGTCAGTTCAAGGAGTGGAGTTCATCACTGTGGTGGGAGGAGGATTTGGTCTCGGTAGCAAACTTAGAGATTTTATTGCAGCAGGATGACAGTTTTGACTTTAGGGAGGATTGAAGGTTGGTGAGGAGAGGGGCTCCATACAAGAGAGAGGGGATGAGGTAGGATATAGAGAGTACATGTTTGGATGAGGGAGTGAGATAACAGCTGTGACGATACAGCAGTCCGAGCTTTTCGTGTGCTTTCTTAATGCTAGTCTGTATAGGAATGTCAACCTTTAAATGTTCATCAATGATAACACCTAGAAGTTTTGTATGGGAGACTATTTCAATGGTAATCTTATTCTGACTGACTATGGAGAAGGAATTTTTATCAATAGAGGTATTTTTACATGGGGTCAAGATTATGATTTGGTCTTGGATGCACTGAGAGCAAGGTAATTATTCAGCATCCAAATGAAGTTACAAGAGAAGGCATCTTGTGCTAGTTGCTTGAGTTTGTGGAGGGATTGAGCATAGCAAATTATGGTGGAATCATCCACGCATTGGACAAATTTGGCATTAAGAATGCACTGATGAAAATGATTAATGAAGATGTTAAAAAGTAATGGACCTAGTATTGAGCCTTGTGGAACTCCTGTTGGGGTGTGAAGGAAGGAAGAGGTACTATTGTTCCGCTTGACAGCTTGCTGTCTATTAGAAAGGTAACTGGAAAACCAGTTAATAGAGGAGGGAGAGAAAATGAGAAGAGAGAGTATGGACAAGAGAAGGTTGTAGGAAACAGTACTGAAGGACTTTGATAAGTCTAGGAGAAGGGTAGATACAATGTTGCCAGAGTCTCGGGCATATTTGATGATGTCAAGGAAGGACAGAAGGCCAGTGGTAGTACTATGTCCAGGTCTAATTCATGTTGAGTAGGCCAAGATGTTGATTGTCTAGGAGGTAGGGAAGGAGTTGCAAGTGTATGCATTTTTCAAGGTCTTTTGAGATAGGAGACATGACGGCTATAGGACGAAAGTTGGAGATTTCAGTATTGTTGCCTCCTTTGTGGAAGGGAATGATGAACATTTTCTTCCAGAGGAGGGGTACATGGGATTCTTGAATTGAATGGTTTATAAGTATGGTGTTGGGAAGAGCTATGCCATCGGCAGCTAGCTTGAGAAAGTTAGATGGAAGGTTGTTTGGGGCATAAGGGCATGGTTTTAGTTTTAGTAGAAGTTTTTTGTGGTGTATAGAGAGACAGGTTGTATGGTAAAGGGTGGGGGATGTGTAGCGTTGGTGTCAGTGGGACTACAGTTGAAGGTGTGGGATGAGGGTGGAGTAGAAGTGTTATTGGAGAATGTTGTGGTGAGCTTGGCTATTGATTCAATAAAGAAGGAGTTGAACTGGGTAGCTAAGATGTGATCTGGAAAGTTAGAGTCAGGGCAGGGATTGTCTTTTTTACCAGGAGACAGAGAGGAGAGCAGATATACTGTTCCAAGATTTTTGGGGGATAGATTTATGATTGTTTTGAAGCTTGGAGAAGTAGGACTTATGGTCTGAAGCAATTTGTTTTCTCAATTTATTATGAAGTTGCTTATACTCAGTAAGGGTGTTAGGTGTTTTAGATTTTTGGTAATGCTTCCAAAATTTGTCTCAGAGATGCATGAGTGTAATAGTTGCTTTAGTTAGCCAAGGAGTGAATTTGGTTTTGATTCTTTTAGCTCTGGGGGGAGCAAAGTTATCTAGTAGGTTACTGAATGTGGTTTTGAAGTATGAAACAGCATCATCAAGAGGGCAGATTTTTACAGGGTTCCAGTTTATATGTTTTAGTGAATCAGAGAAAGCTAGAGGTTTGAGGTTTTTTAGGGTATGAGTTATGATGTAGCTGCAGTGAAGATGGAGGGAGGATGGTGAGTGACAAGCAAAGGCAGGAAGATGATCTCTGAGAGAATCCGTTAGGATGCCATTGTCAGAAATGGAGTTGGGGTGAGAAACTAATATCCAGTCCAGAATACTACCAGAGTTTTTGTCTTTACTGAATCTGGTAGGAGAGGTCATTATTTGGGTGAAGTTGTATAAGTTTAAATTCTGAGGTGATGTAGGTGATTGAATAGAAGTCAAGTTTATATTTACATCACCTAGGAGTATAGTTTCATTGCTTATATTCGATGAGAATAAAGACAGGATATCTTCAGGAATGGGGATGTTATTTCCTGGTGGAATATATAGAGCAGCTATACATATGTTTTTACGGTTATTAATTTTTAGGATGGCCGTGGTTAGTTCAGCTGCTGTGAATTGGGGTATAGACTTGGTACAGGATGTCACTGTTAGGGAGGAGGAGAAAAGTCGGGCTAGTCCACCACCTTTCTTTACAGTTCTGTCATTTCTTATGATCTTGTAGTTGGGTGGGGTAATTTTGGAGTCTTTTATGTGGGGTTTTAGTCATGTTTCGGTGATAGAGAGAATATCAGGGTGGTGGTAATGGGATAGCCAGGCATGAAGGGTAAGGAAGTTTATTGCATAAACTTTAGGTGTTAATGGTAGTAGAAAGGATAAATTAATGGTGAGAGAGTGAGGAAGATATGTTAGGGCTGGAAGCATGGTTGTCTGAGGGTCCAAAATTAGGATGTTTGTCACCAGAGAGGAGGATGAAGATTAGCTGGAGTAAGAAGGAGGCAAGGTCTTTAGATTCAGTGGAGTTGGAGTTGAAAGCAGGGTAGCTGGAGAGGTATGGATTATAAAGGATTGGGACTGTATTACCAGATAAAAGGAAGAATCTTTCTATTAAAGCATAGAGAGTCATTGTAGTAATACAGGTGAGGATAGATATAAGTTGAGTGGTGAGATTCTTTTAAGGCATATATTGAAGTATGATAGATAGGAGAATAAGAAAAGTCAGGTAGTCTGGTAAGATGGAGTAGGTAGTAGAGGAGGAAAGGTAGTCATATTAATGGTAGAGCATGTGTAGGTTTGATGTCCAAGTTAGTGTAAGGTTATAGTATGTAGTGGGGATGTGGGAGGGGAGAAGGAATTAGCAGAAGGTAAAGTGGTGTGAGGTCTTTGGTAGTAAGAATGGGAAAGGTAAGAATAGGTAAGGGGAGGGTCCTGGGTAGGGGAAGTAGGAGGGGTTAGTGGATGAGGAGGTGGGTGGGGATTGTTCAAATAGGCTGAATGCTAGAGGGGGTGTGGTTTTGGGGTTATAAGTGTAGAGGCACTGGGGTGGCGGGGAATTGGGGGTAGAGTAGGGGAGTGGAGTGAGCCCGAAGGGTGAACGGAGTGGAAAGAGCTGAGGAGGAGGAGGAAGGGGCAGAAGAGACTAACAAAAACAATCAGTGATACAGGCACTCTCAAGCACTCAAAGGTAATGACAAGCTCGGACGTATGTTATTTATGAGTTAAATTATTATTAAGTTAATTTATTATTTCCTTGATATTTTTTTCTGTGGGCTTCCATATAAGACTAGTTACCTTTTTGTAGATTCATGATGGTTGGCATTCTCCATTTCTAAGGCACAAAACCTGAGTTAAATAGTGATACCAGACAGTCTTTTGGAGATGTTTGAGGTTTAGACAAGCTAATCTTTAGAACCTCAGCATATGGTGAACTATTTTCTAGCCCCGGTGGCATACCACTGAACTGTCGAGATTTTCACAGAATGTTCATATTTTTATCCTCATATTTTTCATTTAGTCCTCATATAATTTGTTCTTTTCTTGCAAATCAGTGAGAATTGAAGCATTAAATACAGACAGACATTTGAGTTTCAGACTTCGTTTTAATATAAAACCTGCTACTCTATTAGATTTATCAGAGCAATAATTAACTTATTTCCCCATTTTTGAGCCTTTATCCCCCGATTATTTTTGGCTTTGTTTAAATTTCTTATGCTAAGAGGTTGAAAACTATGTTCGGTAATATGTGGTGTACTGCTAACAATTTCAGTGTTTGAGTTTACTGTGAGTGAGATTTTTGCCTGCAAGGACATTATGTACGTAAATTTTAACACTCTGTGTTGTGCACTATAAGCAGTAGCTTTATGCCTGTAAGGACATTATGTATGTACATCTTTCACACACTGTGTTATCCCCTATGAGTAGTAGTTGATTATGACAAAGCATGAGATAATTCTTACCCTATCTGAAGATATCCCTCTCAAACAGGCTTGCTAAAGAAGTTATGAGGAAGTATTGTTCTATGGTGACTCAGCGGGGATAGGGGTAACTACCGCTGCTTGGAGTTTAGTTTGTTTAGGTGGGTCACTACAAAGGTATGTGGAAATACATACTTTAGCTCAAGGTGTGTTTATTTGCCTCTGACATGGGTTGTTTGAGCCTCGGACCTGGATTACTAAGGATTTAAAGATTTTGCAGGGGAAAATAAGTTCTTGATTGATTGGTGGTAGTCTTCTGAACTTTTTTCTTCCCTTTTTGATGAAAAACTAATTTTTCACAGTTCAAACTTTCCTCACTTCTCATAGAATTTGAAAAAAATACCCTGGGGGGGCACAACTCTGTTCTGGCCATTAGAATACCAGTTACAAAGGGATCCAATCAAATAAACCTAGTAGTGGAATTCACTGACTTCAGAACCTGAACTCTTAGTCCTATGAAACTGAGCCACAGTCCTATAACCCCAGGTAATTTCAGAAACTTTAGCTTTACAGTCATGGTAGGGGTAATTATTGTACAAACAGTAGGGAGCAAAAAGGGGAGTAGTGCTTAATGTATCAGTGGAGACTGGAACAGGCACAAGAAAACTGTAGCAATTTAATGATCAGGATGACACTGGAAGCAACCCTAAGTAGGAAAATAATAAGCAAAATATAAAACTCTAGTAGCAAAACAAGAATATAAACAGATGTAGCTGTAGAAGCACAGAAGCATAACTTCTGCAGCAAAAATTACAACAGTGTCACTATAGTGGATGTTCATGGTCTGCATTTATTTTACCTGATGTCCCACAAAAACCTCTTTACAGAATTAAACACATGCTAACACATCTACAGGACCCCTACCCCTCTCAGGCACACCACCTCATACCCACCCAGTTTACTTGGCTCCCTTATTCTCTCTGATATAGTACACAGGTATAGAAATAAGGTATATAAGGACAGCTTGTGGTTGAATTCAGAAGTCCAGGAAGTCAAAAAAAAAAAAAAACATGGGGTGGGAGCTGTACTTAGCCAGGTTTCCTCAAAGGAGAAGAGCACCCACTGGTGATCAGATGCAGACTCCAACCCAGGTAGAAATGTTATGCAGATGTAGAAAATGAATGTCTAGCCATAGTATGGGCACTGCAGAAACTTCAGTCTCATCTGTATGGAAGGAAATTTGCTGTAGTTACAGACCACAATTCCTTAACATGGCTACATAGAGACAGCCAGCAAAATGTCAAGTTATTAAGGTGGAGCTTAGAATTGTGGCATATGACATGACAGGGCAATATCATAGTGGGGTCAACAATGCCAACACAGATGGGCTCTTAAGACAGTGAATGGGGTAACGCATTCCCCAATAGGTTTATTCCTCTCAAGCCATGTTTCTCAAGGGTCACTTGAAAAACTAGCTTGAGTCTTAAAAGGGGGAGAGGTGTGACAATAGGAGGTATTGCCAGCCATGCCAGGAGAAGTAAGGCAGTGGATGTATGACTTGTGCCAACACAGTTATCTGGAATTTTGTAAATAATTATATTTCATTTGTATATCAAACTGATTTGTACAGATGCTTGTGCTGAAAATGTATTTGTGAGGTTTGCCTGTGTTAAAAAGTATCAACAGTGCACCCTACTGGAATGAAAAGAAATGTACATGTATTATTGTAACTGGATTAAATGTATATGTTTTAATAGAGGATACTGGGACAGAAAAAGGTTAACCAGCTGACTTATTTTAAGAAAAATAAGGGAAATGTAAATGAGCTGTTAAACCATTAAAATGACACTCCACAGTGCCGAATAGGACCAGAGATGTTATGTCTGGAAGGAGCCTTTGTTTATTAACTCAGTAAAAGATGGGAAGCTCCAGGGCACTTCCATAAACACTTAGATGTGTACTGGGGCCATCTATGCTAAATTTCTGCCTTAGCATCAAAGGAAATATTGAGGGAACCTAGATTCAGGTGACAAGATATGGTCATTCTGTAAGCCATCTTGGATATTATATTTTACAGAGAGTAATCTCTCAGTAGGGAGTATTCTATTTTAGAGCACCTGACTAGAAAGACTGCTCACATATTTCAACTTGCCTTGCCCAAGTAAGTTATTCTAGAATAGTAATTTCTTTAGATTCAGTCAGGAAAATATAATGAAGTTTAGTTTAGATATTGTTTTTCTTTAATTGTCTGAACCTGTCCATCAAAGTGGTTTTCAATATCTTCCATGATTTGAACTCTGTGGTTTACTGTGCATATATATTCAGTATTTTCATGCTCTTTTATTATTTATTATTTAATATATTTAAAACTTTTATTGTGGCTGATGCTTATAGAAATTGTTTAACCTTTGAGAGTGCTTATATTTATCTCGTGACACTGTGTGGGCCACTCCAGAAGACCTAGCCATCATGACCAACAACTACCATTTGTATTAATATTAATATTACACAGTATACTTAGACACCCTTTGTTAAGTGCTTTGAGTAGCAATTGTGGATTGTCTGGTGCTGGTGATAACTAACTTATACTCTGGGCAGAAGGAGACACAGAAGGTAAATCTGTACTATCCTTTGCCAAGTGTGTGTGTGTGTGTGTGTGTGTGTGTGTGTGTGTGTGTGTGTGTGTGTGTGTGTGTGTGTGTGTGTCTTTGTGTGAAGAATCAAATCCCACAGTGTGTGTGTGTCAGCTACTTGGGACAGGGGCATGAAGCACTGGTTTTACAGAGAGGGTGCTGTAGGACTTTGCTTGGATACTCAGCTGAGGACTTATCCCTACAGCTGTGCCAGTGGAGAGTGTTATTGGGGACCTGGAGGGAGACAGATACAGACAACTCCAGACACCAGGCTGAGTGTATTCCCTGTGTGCTCTTAACAGAAATTGTGCTTGATGCAGAGAGGTCTGCATCTGGAAATACAGAGTGCATCCATTTGTATTCCAAGTGCATGTCCCTTTCCAGTGTCAGTGGTGAGGATTCAAGCTCCTTGATTACTGTCCCAGAGAGGGGTTGTCAAACCATGGAATTTGGTTATACCTGGACACACACCTCATGTCCATGGACAACCATCTACTACAACCGCCTAGGGACACAATTTGTGAGAGATGCAATTACATTAAGAACCTAGAGTCTATGCTCTCTCCCTCACAAGCCAGTATATCTGGCACTGAGAAGGTTGTCAATACAATCACTACACCTCAAACACTACCCACAACTACACAACACACACTGACATATGTGGAGGTTTTCAACAAAAACAAACCCAAACAAAAGTGACCTCAGTGGCAAAAACACATGCGAACTCCAGAACCCTCCACACCACATACCACTCATAGTCCACACATCTGTGTCTCACAAACACTAAGGCCTAACCATAAACCCAACATATTAGTCATAGGAGACTCCATTGTAAGACACATAGATGTGCCTCTCACAAGGCTGCATACGGAGAAAGTCATGGTTAGTTGTTTGTCAGGTGCCAGAATCCACCATATCACATAATTACTCAAGTCTCTCAACAATAGGTACAGTTATGACTCTGTCATAGTCCATGTTGGCATGAACAACTTGACACATACCTCCCTGAACCATGTGAAGAGAGATATTATTGAGCTCGCTGAATATGTGTCCCAGGCAGGTATGTCCCTAGCATTAAGCAGCATTCTATCATCACCCAGAATGATGCCTCAATACAAACAGAAAATGATTGACTTTAACAATTGGCTTAGTTTCTGGTGTCATTTCAGCGGAATCCAGTACCTGACAGCCTGGGAAGATATGATCAACAGACCATGATACTTTGCTAGAAATGGCCTGCATCTGTCTCACTTGGGCTTCAAGCTTCTGGAAAAGGCCCTTGCCTCCCCCATAGTGCCTTTTTAGGAAAATTCATGAAGTCATACTACCAACATAAAAATTTCAACAAAACGCAAATGAAAGGTCATGCTGCTAAATGCTAGGAGTCTAAACATGAAACTGCACTCTTTGCAAGCATTCTTAACCCTGGAGGATGCTGACATTTGTGCAGTCACAGAAACCTGGTTCAAAGCTGCGGAGAGCACCCCAGTCTTACATAGTTTCTCATCCTATCATACATTCAGACCCCAAACTGTGGGCAGCAAAGGCAAAGGAGGTGGAGTTTCAATATACATTAAAGACACACACACCTCCAGGCTGGTCAAACAGTATGATGCACAGAAGACACTCCAGGTGGAGTTAGCCATTGACAAGACCCCTGTTCAAATCATAGCTAGTTCCAGGCCCCCAGATTTGAGTCAAGATGCCCAATCCACCTATCCGGACCTCTTTGAATCTATCAAGATTCAACCCTTTACCCTGATCCTGGGTGATTTTAACTACCCAACCATAGACTGGAAAAACTACTCATGCCAGAACATAAATGCCCTGAGATTCCTCAATTTTATCAATGCAAATGCCTTGGAACAGCTAGTCAATACCCCCACAAAAGGTGATAATATCTTGGACTTGGTATTGACCAACATGAGTAACCAGTGCAGCACCCCTACAGTATTGTCCTCCCTGGTAAGATCTGACGATAAAGAGATCACTTTCAAAGTCACCATCTCCCCTAACCCCCCTCTAGCTAGGGTCAAACAAAAAAACTTCTCCAAAGCAGATTACAACCTCCTGAGGGCTGATATAAACAGCTTCACAGCCTCCTCCCCTCTGCAGGAGCTAACAGCAATGTCTAAATCTACACCAAAGTACTATACAAGCATTTATATAGATGCATGGAATTAGGAATATCTGACAGGACAAAATCATCCTCTGCAAGGAAGAGTAAACCTGTCTGGTGGACATCTGTAATAAAAAAACTATATATTAAAAGGAAAAAAATGCTGTCCAGGACCAAGAAGGAGCAGGTACCCAATTGCAAGCAATCTCTCCTTAGCCTGAACAAGCAAATAAGAGCACTAGTGAAATCCTCTAAAGCTAACTTCGAGTCCAAATTGGCCACATCTACCAGAGACAATCACAATCATAAGGCCTTCTTCGGGTCTATATTAAATCATCGAATGCTTAGAAAAGCAAACAATGTTTTATCGACCCCATGTAAGTGAAAGCTTACAAACTTGAATACTTTGATCAGCGATTTTTTTCCAAGGGAAAAAAAAATCGCTGTTCCAAAAAAAAAAAAAAAAAAAAAAAAAAACACTTAAAACATAACATAAAGTGGAGGGGCTTCACCCCCCCCAACACCCCCTACTTAAATATACCAACTCCGAGATCATACTACAATGACGAAATGGCAAAGTAATGGACGCGGCCAAGCGATTTCTTTCCCAGGGAAAGAAATCGCTTATATGCCGCTTTGTCATTTTGCCTTTTCATCTCTTCAAGTTCGACCAAGACGCATTCGAAAGAATGCATCTTCGGTCATCTAGTAGGAACCCACCTTCTTCAAATATGTCCACAGTCTCAAAGGAAGTACCTAGATCTGTTCAGAGCTGGTGGTCAAGGACACCAGATACACAAATGCTGTAGATACAGCCAACTTGGAATACACTGCCAAACCATATAACTTTCCAACCCTCCCTAAGTCTCTTCAAAAAAAGCATCAAACAGTATTTCAAAATGCATGGGCTATGTTCCTGTACCAACCTTGATTAAGCTACAAAATGATAATCCTACCTAGATATTATTGTAAGCATTTAATACTCAAAACTGTCTGTTGCAATCTGATGATTTTGTTTTTATTTGACAAACAATGTAACTTATGAGTCCCTGCTGGGGGCATCACTAAACCAACTTGTAAATATGCTTGACTCTTTGTGTTATATTTTACTATGTATTTAATCTTTGTGTAATTTTGTATTCTGTCACTGGAGTTTTTCAACCCAGGCCTCCACTGAAAATGGACGTATATCCAGTCGGATTATCCCAGTCAACAAATGTAAAATAAATAAATAAATAAAACCTACTGGCTGACATAGTCAGCGAAAACTTCACCCCCCTGTCTGCCATCAGTAAATCAGGACATCTCCAGTACCCTCCCCCTCCTCTTATCTCTAGGGAACAGGTCATCACTGCTCTCTCAATGGCAAAAAATACAGCCTCCATGGGACCTGATAACATCCCAGGCTGCATCCTACATGAACTCAGGCAAGAACTTGCAGCACCATTAGGCACCCTATTCAACCAAAGCCTGAGTACCGGCTTTGTCTCAGCCAAGAGGAGGACAGCCACTGTCATCCCTTTACACAAAGGTGGAGTGTCCACCAATCCAAGATATTATAGAACCATCAGTCTAACTAGCCGATTCGCAAGGTCATGAAATGGATTATCATGGACCTCATTAAGAGGGACATTGGCAACCTCCAAAAACTTAACCCCATATAGTTTAGCTTTGTCAAGGGGAGGTCATGTCTGGTAAGTCTGGTCAACTTCTTTGAGATAGTCACCAAAGCTATGGACAAGGGGAAGACAGTGCACACCACCTTCCTTGATCTGGCCAAAGCCTTTAACACTATTTCCCACTCAGACATAATAGATAAAATCTCTCAACTAGGCATCACTCCATATGTTACCAGATGGATAGCAAACTGTCTCTCTGATAGAACCCACTTAATTAAAATAGGGGAAGCCACCTCAGGCAGTAGACCTGTAATGAGTGGCATACCCCAGAGATCTGTCTTGGGGTCTTTGTTATTTAGGATATACTTCTCTGAGGTGCAGGCCAAAACCAGTGGGCTGAGGCTGATCAAGTTTGCAGATGACTGCAAGCTGGCCGCAGTCATCAATTCCCCAAGTGATGTGGATGTCCTCCAAGACGGTGTCACCCAAACAAATGACTGGTCCTAGAAACATGGCCTTGAACTGAATGTCAAAAAATGCATCATCATCCGCTTTAGGAGATAACATTAAGCATGCAATCAGTCGTGAGGGACTTGGAAACCCAGGTTGATAGCAACCTGACTTTTGACCACCATGTTGCTTCCATTGTACAAAAAACTTTCTACATGGTGCACCTAGTAAGTAAGGGTATCTCATCCAGGGACAAGTAGGTCATAACATCCTTGTATTCTTCCCTTATAAGGCCAAATATTGAGTACAACATTCCCTTTGGCATGTACCTTGCAATACACACACAGCAGCAGCTGGACAGACCACAGACATTCCTCACTAGGAGAATCCAGGGTCTCAATCATCTACCCTACACAGATAGGCTAAAAGACTTGTCACTCTACTCTGTTTCATACAGTCTCCTCAGAGGTGACCTCTGTCTGGCATACAAAGCAATCTTAGATCCCACCTTGATGGGACTGCTGCATATCCACAAGTCAAGCTCCACTTGAGTAACCCACATGTGTGACCTCGACCTGGTCTGTGATATCATTAGAACTTGTTGGTGGGAGAGATTTGTGTCTCAGAGACTCCCCCATTTATGGAATAGACCCCCTTTCCATGTCAAGCAGAGTACCTTATTATCGCTTTTTAAGCACAACCTGGATAACTGAATGGGTAACAAAAAATACACCCAGGGTATTCCATCTGTGTTCCAGCTGGACAGGGGCTTTGGGTGCTGACTTGTCTAAACATGGGCTAAACTCTTGGATAGGCTTATAAGGGCCTCAGGACCAATAGCCTGGTAACTTCCTATGATCCTATGATCCTATGATCCAAAGCTGTTATCTGTTAGCAGTATAAGCACACATAAAGTATTCAACAATATACCATGTAAAGCAATTGTCAAGAGCAAGTCAGTAGTGGTTCATATATGCTAATACTGTGATATTCTAAAACTTTAATGGTATACTCACATTCCAATTCTAAACAGTACTGGAAGCTTTATCACTCCTTATCACATACTGGTCAAATGTAATTATATGAGTAAGGAACTAGAAAAATAGCATTGACAGTTATAATTAATATTTTATCCTGTTACCCATAAGTACTTATTGAATACTGGAAAAAGCAATATAATTACATAACATTAAGCATGTGCTACAAAGTTTACTGTCAGTAGTGAAATATATAGGAAATATAAAATATGTTCAATATGTATTATATTTGCCAGAGAGTGCAGTACCATATGTGCAATGAATATTATGATATTGTAGTATGTTTTGGGCTGTAGAATACCTTTCTTTTCTATTGATATGATGCCTGTACAGTTAAGGGAGGTCCACATGTATTACAGTTTGGAGTTAAATGAGCTTTGCTTTGTTATATTACTGTAGTATCCCTGATGTATTACCTAATATGAAAACACTGAAGTACTCATTGTCTGTATTACCTGAGCCTCTTTTTGCCTTTTTAATTTAATTTGTTGTGGCAGGCAGTTCAATGTAAAATCTGGCACAATTCATACATCTGGTTGGCTTTCCTATATATGAATTATTGGGTGCAATACAGATGTCTTTAGCTATAGTTTGCATATTATCTATGAGTCCTTGTAAGACACATTGTATACATGATCTAGTAACATAATTTCATCATAATGTGTATGCAGAGTGAACATTGACACCGCTATATTTGGATTATAGTATGGTATATTATGCACACACTGTACAATTGTACTATATTACCAGCAAAATTAAAATTGATATGGTATGTAGTCAACATATAATTGTGTGGTCAATTAAATGTAACATATTTTACTGCTAATTTAAAGCTTTTCATATATGAAAGTCCTTGTAGTCATGTATTTTATACATAATATTACAGCTTTTAAATGTCATTCTTTCAAAGATATAAACAAGGACAGGGTCAGATCCAACACAAGGTAACCTAAGTAGCTGTCTTGGGTCTGGTGCCAGCTGGGTGGCCCGGCCGCACAAATAAAAAAAAAGTCCTGCTCCTCAGCAAATTGTTGCACATACATGCATGATCATTTGAACCAATGACAGAGAATGGACATAGTATGTACACACACATCTGAGATGGGAATTGGCACAGAGAATTGATTACTGTTTTGCTGAATAGAGTGGAAGCAATGATTGTATGAATGTGAGTGGAACATTGAAGGGAGGAACTGAGCTGACAACTGCTTTAAGGATGAAGGTAGTGTGTGTAAAATGCTTCAGTTAGAGAAAAACTGTCTATTTATGTCACTTGGTCAGAGCAAAACCCCGTCCCTTAGCTACCAGAGGCAAGTGCCTTAGTCCTCCCCAGCAACCTTTTCTCCTTTTTTAAAATCACTAAGGTTTACAGTCAGTCAATGTCAGCCATTCAAATTTCATAGTTTTTGAGGTTCACAAATTACATCTTAATGCAAAAGCTGTTCTATTAACTTTTTAAGTGGTTTAGAGTAGTGGGCTCTTATCTGTCCCAAGTTTTACTGAACATCTCTAATTTTGCTTCAAGGTTATGGCCTGTCCTTGAGCAACAAGTCACTTAATCAGGCAGTGCTTAGAACAACTGGAAATTTGGGCTAAGCTCTTCAATGGTCCCCTGGGATGTAGGCCTAGTAACTACCTATGAATCAAAATACTTATAATGTAAAGGAATGACATTGTAGTAAACAGGAGCATTGTCATATCAACCATGTTCTTTGGATATAGTCCTTGTCTTCCCTGTTTTGTTGAATATTAACAGTGTTTATTATTTAGCTGTGAATAAATTAGACATCATAAAGTCCAAGAGTATAATGTTAACATTTTAAATATGAATGCATTTTAATTTAACTTGTTTTTTACAGATACATGCATGTGAAATGCACTAGGTGGGTGTGGACTGCAGTGGTTTGTCTATCATTTAGTGCAAATGATTAATGCTATATGCTGTTGAAGAGCTGCTTCCTGCAGGACATGGTTTGATTATCAAGCCTTCATTTTGTCTTCTGTGTGACTCTGCCAAGTTACATAACCCGACAATACTCCAAAGATGTTCCTGAAATGGGACACTTCTGTTCAGTGGGATGTCCCAGACTGTTAGCAAAGACATTACATGTTTGCCTTTTGAATTTCTGTACCCATCGCATAGATGCTAATTAGTAATTCACTATATGTTATTTGAGTATAGATACCAGCATATCTTTTGTAGTTTAATGGGTCACCAGATACATTTTCACTAACTGTGATTTTCAAGGGAACAGACATTTACTGTTTTTCATACAAAGTCTATTTTCAAAGTGAGAGTGTTCTGTTTGGTTCTTAATTGACTGTCAGTGTCTTTTCTGTAAAATTTGAGATTTAAGTTTTAAATGAATCAACATTTCTGTAATGGTTGTATAAGTAAAGATGAACATACTATGTACACTGACAAGTTTGAACAGAATTAATGGTAATTTAGGACAGACATCCGAGTAATAGAATATCAATACGGCTGGTGTGGCCCGTTACCCTGAATAAGGCCACATTGTTAACAATTCCTGTCTGTAAACTCTGTAGGTGAATACTACAATACTACCTCATTTGTAGCCATTCAGTTAGGTTAGACCGGTACTGAGTGATGTCATAAGGGATAGCGATTCTTGATGAGAGAGAAGATAAAGGGAGGTCAAAATGAGAGAGAGGCATTCTGCAAGTATGTAATCCCCCCAAAAACAATATCTGGTATGTGGTAATATTTCTGATTTTTATATGACTTGTAGGTGAAAGAAAACTGCAAAAGGACTTACATTGTCTTTAATGATTGTGCTTTAATAATTGCATGAAGAATTAATTAATTCATTATAAGGCCTGGGTTGCATAATGTACTCTAAAATATTGCATTTTTGTAGTCTAAACATGTTGCATTGTATGTTTCTGCAGTACCTTCTTTACAGCCTCCAGTAACTGCAAATTGGTTGACATTTTTCATATCATATAGTCTGCATTAATTGGAGTTATTATCTTCAGAATACATTATATAGTCACTGTTGCATATTACTGTGGTTTCTGCATTTAGGTAGCACCTGTTATTCTGGTTGTTAGTGCAGAGGACTAAAGCTCTCACTCTTTAATGAGCTGCTTCATGTGGAAAGGGTACAGAGTTTGAATCATTCCACCTTCATTTACCTGCTGTGTGGTACTGGGGTGAGTCACTTAACAACACAGTGTTTTGGAGCAATTGGGAAATTTTAGCTAAGCTCCTTAATGGTCTCCAGGACTGCATGCTCAGTAACTAACAACCTTTTGCTGCTGTTGTCATTTTCCAGTGATTCCCTGTTACATATCTGTCCTATTTCAGGAAATATTATGGTAATATCTCAAGAACACCATGTTTTTAATGCAACACGGGCAATTTATTTTTCAAGGACAGCATTCACTGCATTTGTAGATGAAGCACTAAAGCATGAAGTTGTTTGCCAGCAACAATCTCTACATTAGTAACATTTCTCTTTAATGTGGAATAAATCAGATGACTTTTACTTCTGCAGAGATTGTGTATTTTGACTCAGTGTATGCTATCTGGTGGTTAATATTTCTTATGCTCTTTTGCTCCCACCTAATCTACTACACTACTGTAATATACCTATTCTGTATTACTTGAATTTATCTATTATTACATTGTATCTCTGCAACTTATGTACAATATGTAAATAATTCTCTATCTATGTGTGAAACCTATTAAAATCTATCTATAATTGAACTCTGCATTACTAGTAAAATTTGTAATGTAAATTGTCTTCATTGGAGCTTTGGTCCTCGGGTCTCCACTGAAAATGGGTTACTAGCCTAGTTGGACTAACCCGCTTAACAAATGTCAGAAAAAAAAAATAATAATAATATGCTTCTATTTAAGCTGTTTTACACATGTCTGGATGATATGGTGTGATGCTGCTAATTTTTATAAAATTTCAAGAAATTCACTCAAAGCTACCAATAAGGAACATGTAATTTATTTTTGCATAACAAAAAGGAAAGTACATAGTCAAAAAGTGGGTGGTAGGATCACTCTATGGCTGAAAGTTCATCGTCATCATCATCAGTACCCCCTTTTTCCCATTTTCTACATGGGGTCGGGGTATCATGTTAAGCTGTTGTCCACTCTCTCTTGATTGAATGCCAAACTCCTGCCTTTTTTGACACTCCTGCCTGACTGTCATAGATCTTCTCTCACACAATCCATCCACCTCCTTACTGGACATCCTCATTTCCTCTTACCTTCTTCCTGTCTGCCCCAAATTTTCTGCACCAGATTATCTTCTGCTTTTCTGGGCATGTGTCCAAACCACCCTAACCTATTCTCTTTGATCTTTTCTGCAATTGGAGCTACTTTGGCTTCTGCTCATATGTCTTCATTTCTTTATCTGTCCCTTTCTCAGGCACTTCATTTCCATCACCCCTAGCTTCCTCATCTGCCTTTACTACCCAGGTTTCTGTATCATACAGTACAACTGGTCACACCACTGTCTTTTACACCTTACTTTAAAGCTTATTTGGGATTCGTCTGCTATTATACACCTGACACTCTATGCCAATTGGCTGCAGCCCCTCTAATTCTAGCTTTAATCTCTTCATTCAGACTTCCCTTCTCCTCAACCACCCCTCCCAGATACATGAAGCTATTAACCTGTTCCACTATCTTCCCTTCTATCTCAAGTCTCAGCATCTTCTGATTTCCTCAGCTTGCTACTATAACCAGTGTGTTATCTGTGCTTAGTTTCATCCCATGTGCCTTCAGTTTAGCATTTTATTTCCCAGTCCTTTGTTGAAGTTCTTACTCAGACTATGCCTATAAGGCCACATTGTCTGCATACAGCAACTTTATTGGTCTGTCCCTGCCGACCTGTTTGGTAATGTAATCCATCACCAGTATGAACAGCAGTGAGCTCAGAGCTGAAAACGGATGTACACCTACTCCCACTAGGAACCCCTGTGTGAGACTGAACACTGTTCGTACCTGAGACATTGCGTCCTTGTACATAATCTGCACTAATTCTACCAATGTTTCTGTGACTTTGAACCACCACAGTACTGTCCAAATCAGCTTTCTTTGGACTTTGTCATATGCTTTCTCAAAGTTTAGGACTGATCATTTGGATTCTTTCCTCATCTCTAGCTTCTTCTCAGCTATCTATCTCACTGCAAATCAGTTGTGCTGCATCCTGATCTGAATTTGAACTGCTCAACTACCATCTTACATTCTACTACTCTGCATATTTGTTTATCAATCGCCATCTCCAGAAATTTTATGCAATGTGACAGGAGTTTGATGTCTATGTACTGTCCACAGTTGTGGGTGTCCTCTTTGTACTTATACACTGGCATTAGTATACTTATTCTCCAGGCATCTGGCTACACCTTTCATTCCACACTGTTACGAGTACCCTCAGGAGATATTTCTCCGCTATCTCACCCAGCCTCTTTATCATATCAACTGTGACCTCATCTGAGCCTGCTACTTTCCCTTATTTCATTTACCTTAGTGTAATTATTACTTCTTCCTGTGTGGGCTCATCTTCTTCTTTCATTGTAGACTGTGTCTGGGGCAGTACAGCTTCTGTGGGATTTCTTCATTCAGAAGCTGCTGGAAATACTCCTTCCATCTGCCTTTGATGTCATGTGAAAAAAAAACCTTGTGCTGTCATTTAACTATTGTTAATTTTGTTTTGTTTATTATTTACTACTGTATTGTTTTGTTTGTGTTTTACTACTGAAATGACTAGTTTTATTTCTATTGTTTGCTATACCAGTATACTACTGTAGTGTTTTTATATTGTACTATCTGGAGCTTTTCTCCTCGGGTCTCCACTGAAAATGGGACAAAATCCCAGTTGGACTAACCCGGTCAACAAATGTCAATAAATAAATAAAATAAAATAAATAATGTGGACTAGTAAACAGTCTGTTGCTGGCAAAGGTTGTCTGACTATCTTCTTTATCCTTCTGTGTTTGCCTTGCAACCTGATATAATTTCTTGTGCCATCTACTGAATCACTTTCCAAAGGCTAGTAGAGTAACTCTGATACTTTGTTTGGAACTCCTTTCTTAGCTCTTCGCCTGGTTGGTCATTTCAGTCTCCCACTTTTTCTTTCATTCCTCCTTACTCTTGATGACATCCTGGACTTCCCATTCCCCCACCACCTTTCCTCATTTACCTTGTTTCCCTAACTGGCTAGGCCACATTTATTTATTTGACATTTGTTAACCTGGTTAGTCCAACTGAGCCATATGGCCCATTTTCAGTGGAGACCTGAGGAGAAAAGCTCCAACATACAAATTAGGATTATGGCAAGAGCAGGATATTGAGTTCAGAAAATAGTTTTTGACTTAAGTTTTGAAGCAGCTTAATACTATGGATGTTAGGAGGAAGGCCATTCCAAATGCAGGACACTGAGTTATTGTAGAGGAGTTTCCTAATACATATCACTTCTGTAGTCCTCACACATGCTGTAATGGCCTCTCCTTCTTTATTCCTGTTGCCCCACCACTTCTCATATCCTTTTCTGTCTACCCTGATATGTGCGTTATAAACACCAATTCATGCTGTAATGCATTATCTAGTAGGTCCTGCAACTGGGCACAGACTGGACAGCTATACACCAGCTGGCAACCCACTTATCACCAGTAACTACCTATGCCCATTTTGTTGATATTAGTCAACATGTCTGAATCACCTAGAGCCTTATTTTACACCATTGAGTGGCTAGCCCTGCCACAGTGCTCAGTCTGTGATCTCCTATCTTGAGGATCCTACAGACCACAGTAAATGCCCAAAGCAGTTGGCCTGTACAGCTCCTCCTCCTATAGAGCAACATGTAGAGTCTTTACTGCTGCCCACAGCTTCATTCATTGATGAGGTTGACAGGGAAACACTCATCAGATTTTTTGGAGCTGAGAGGACCCTTGCAGAGACACAGGGAGAACATGCAAACTCCAAATAGGCATTGGCTGGAGGTCAGGATCAAACCTTCTACCTTGTGCATTGGAGGCTATGACCTTAATCATTATGGTAACTGCTTGGCCAACTGAAAGTTCCTTATGTTACAACCATCTAGTTATTCTGAGCCATCTTTAATCTGTCTTTGCAGGACTAGTGTGTGTGGTATATGTGTGAATTTTCTTATTTTTCTTTTACCTTTTTTAAGTTGTTATTAACCGGGTTAATCCCATTTAAATTGGAATCCTATGGCTGCTGTATGTTTGTTTGAAACAATTCTAGAGTACGTGACATTGTTGATTATTATAGTTATTATTAATGTTATTTTTTTTTTGTCACAGATATTGGATAATATTATATATTGGATATTGGAATGTTACTATAATTGCTGGGTTTGGGGAACATTTGTGGATGAAAATGACAGATCCTGCTGAGCTGTGTCCACTAAATACATTGATGCCAATCCAAGGATGCATTTCCTGTTCCCTATACAATTGTTCAAGTTACACTTGAATTGGGTTAGTGAGGAACTCTGTTTTACATGAAGGGGAATCTGTTCCAGAGAAGGGGTAGTCTCTGGGGTGTATACTTGCCTCTCCAGCAGGTGCTAGTTAGATAACAGGCAATGTTTAGGTCATTAGAATAGGTAATTCTGGGGAAGTTTGTTTTTGTGGCTATAGAGGAGGTCCATCAGAGTAAATTCTGATCATGTCCTGCATGCAAGGCACAGATCACACCTCAACAGCCTGCAAGAAACAGAATACGGGGTTAGAGTTTTGAGTTGGTCTTTATAGGACATGTTATTTACATCCGGTATTATTTTACTGAGGAATATCTATGAACATTCAAATTGTTAGATGTGTTTGGTTGTACTCAATGTTTGGTGTGATGAATGCTGAATACAGTGGAACAATGACCTCACCGGAGCTAGATGCTATACCTTTCTTTATATGTTGCACAACATACAATGATTTCTTCACTAATTTAGACACATTATGGTCAAAGGCTAGATTATTGTCTATGTATGACCTCAAGTCCCTAATTACTGAGTTGACTCTTAGGGATGTGTTATCAATATGATAGTTACCAGGGGTGTCTGACTTCCCAAAGGATACTATTATGCATCATTTGGCATTTAGTTTTAGCCCATGGCTCTGGCACCAGTTATTTTTCAGTGCCAGCCCTCCTTGGATAGAATTAGTATCAATCAGGGATTCTATGACTGCTCCTAATTTGCAATCCTCTAAAGAATTGGACAACCAGTGGCCCTTGACATTGGCCTTGACTTCAGAGAAATAGATGCTTAAAAGAAGCAGTCCCAGAACTGATATCTGAAGACTCTACCATCAACAGGCCTCTTTGTAGAGGAGGACCCCAATTCAAATTTTTGGGGTCCTGCCTGACAGTCAGCTGGCTATCCACCTGCTGACATAAAGGTTTATACCAAACATCTTGAATTTGTCAACAATGACTGAATGGGGTGTTGTGAAAAATACCATGGCGAGGTCAAGATAGGCAGTGTGAGCCTTTTTGAACACATCCATTGCTTTGATGACCTTCATAAAGAAATCCGCTAAGTTGAGTAGGCATGACCTGCCTTTGATGAAATCAAACTGGGTTGTGTCCAGTGTTTGGAGGTTTTATATGTCATTACTGATCATTTCTATGACAATTTTTCCATTTCTTTGCATATGAGACTAGTGAGACTTAAGGGACAGTAGTTTCCAGGGTCTGTAGATGGTCAGCCTTTGCACAGAGAAATCTTGGTTGCTCCATTCCATTCGTGATGTACAAAGACAGTTTGCAGACTATGGTAAAATAGCAATTCCAGACAGCCTGATAGGTCATGTTTCATTCTATTTAGACTACAGCCTGGGATATTGTCAGGTCTCATAGATGCAATGTCCTTGGCCTTAAAGAGAGCATTGAGTGCCTGTTTCCTAGTGAAAGTTGGGGTAGTTATATTTGATGGTATTTCCTGTGGGGAGGCTGGGGGGACAGAGGCAGAAAGTTAAAGCTGAATTTGTCTGCCAGTAGGTTTGCTATATCTTTTGGCTCAGTATCAGTGGTTTTATTAATGAGCCCTTTGCACACACTTGTATATTGCCTTTGAGGTTGCTGACATAGCTAAAGAATGCTTTGTGGTTGTCCTTGGCTTGGGAGGCCAAATTTTTGACATATTTGACTTTGATAGACTTTATTTGTCCTCTGAATTGCTTTCAATTTAATGGGGGTGCTTTTATCCTGATGGGTGCAATACCTACTACTTTTTTGCCATAATTTTCTTCCTTCTGTTAAACAGCTTATTCGTGTTGTGATTCCAACAGGGTTGCTTGTTATTTTTAGTTAATTCTAAATTTATTCCTGGTGGGTACAGCTGCATCTATGCAGTTACTGACATGCTTGTGTAGGGTGTGAACAGTTTCACATAGACAGCAGTTTTTCTGGTTTATGGAGGCTTGAAATTCTGCCAGATTATCAATTCATAGTAGGAAGTTAACATTAGAATAGTTCCTGAGCATTCCAGCGTTGACCGGGTTCCTGAGTTTTAGTTTTACTTCAAAGGAGACTGTTTTGTGGTTTGACCTTATCAGAAAGGGAATTACACTGCGGGGTGTGCAGCACTCTCCCATATTAGTGAGGACCAAATCCAATATGATTGTGACTTTGGTTGACGTATTGACAAGCTGGTCCAGGGAGTTTGTCTTTACAGAATTCAGTAGTTTCTGTGCTTGCATGTGTGATGTCACAAATGATTCCCAGTTAATGGCAGGGTATCTAAAGTCACCCATGAATACATCATTGGGTTGATGGTAAGTGTTTCCAGTAAGCTAAATTATGCATTATATTTTTAATGGTTCATAGAGAGGAATATATAGCCTGCAAGAAAGTGATTGGGAAATTTGCCTATGATAATTTGAATATGGAAAAGCTTAAGCATGTCATCCTGTTGACCAGCCAGAAGGTAAATTTATTTTTGATGTAAATTGAGACACCTCCACCTTAAGTCCCTGCCTGAGTAGTACCCTGTCTAAATGTGTGGAAGGCATTATAGCCTTGCACTGCCAGGGTGCTGTCTGCAGCTGCACAGACATCAGAATTCTCTAGGATGAGGAGAGCTTGTACAGAGTGGAGTTTCTTGCTTAGACTCCTAGCACTGAGTAGTAATACCTTTAGATTTTTTTTGTTTTGATTTGCTATATCAGAAGCATTTTTATTTTTTGTTATTGCCTAAAAAGGTATTATGGGGGAGGACATGGTTTTAGTTAGCTGGACGGCACAGTGGTGCAGCGGTTTGTGTTGTCATCTCACAGCAAGAGGTTCTCTGGTTAGATTCTCTGATGGGGTGTCTTCTGTGAGGAGTCTTCATGTCCTCCTTGTGTTCAAGTGGGTTTCCTCCAGGTGTTCCAGTTTCCTCCCATATTATAAAGATACGTGTCTGGAGTGTTTCTCCCCAGGCCTCCACTAAAAATTGGCTCTTTCAAGTCAGACTTTCCCAGTAAACAAATGTTAATAAATAATAAATAATTAATATATAAATAATAAATTAATTAATAAATTCTATTCAATAGACTAGAGTAGAGAGATACATACCATCCCTGGCAAAGCAGGATGGTTTGTTGACCATCTCCTTCTATGCTGATAAATAGTGCCCCCCTCTTGGAATGGCATTAACTAATTGAATTATTAATGTCAGTCATCTTCTGTAAAAATTAGGGCATCATACTTGAAGAAGGTAGAATGCTGATTCGTGCTACACTCATACCACCCTCTTACACATATTCCAAGAGCTCCATGAAGACTGTCTTTATATAGTCCAGGGAGGTGTGTCTCAGGTTATTTACACCCACATGGACTATGACTGAATAATACTGGTACTTGTACTCCAAAGACCTGAGGGCATGTGTAATATATCAGGCCCTGATCTTTGATATGCAACTGACTGTGACTTTCTCCTTACTCAGCCCTGAGTGATGGACATCAGTGTGTCTCACAATGGAGTCTTCAATAACCAGAATATTCATTTGTATAGGGACATGCCATATGGGTTTAGAGGGACAGCCTCCATTGTATGTGGCTGTGTGTGTTGATATATGTGTGTTGTTTTGAAAGAGTGCATTTGAGGATTCTGAGGACATCTGCTATATGTGCTTCAACTATGAGTTTTTTGAGGTTTAAGAAGTTTACCCATATGTGGGTTTATGTGTCTTCTTCAGATTGTATGTGATGGGTGCCACATGTAAATAACAGTACATCAAGTCCATGATATTTTATTCAATGGAGTATAGACAGTGGCAAATAAGCAATGATACAGTACTTTTTTAGGCAAGGCTCAAATTCTAAACCTACCACCCTAGAAAACAAAAATGGGAAGAAACTAAGGGTAATGCTGCTCAATGCCAGAAGTCTAAATCTTAAAATGCACGCACTCGAGGCCCTTCTCAGTATGGAGAACATCGATGTCTGTGCTGTGACTGAAACCTGGTTCAAGGCTCCTGAGAGCACCCCGGCACTATCAGGTTTTACCTCATATCATGCGTTCTGGCCCCAAAACCCGGACCACACCACAAAAGGAGGGGGTGTATCCATATTCATCAAGGATACCCACACCTCCAGGTTGGTGGCAACGCACGAAGCATCGGAAACCATCCAGGTGCAATTAACCACAGGCAAAACTGCTCTACAATTTGTAGCATGGTACAGGCCACCCTCTCAAACTCAGGATCCCCACACAGCCTTCCTGAAGACACTGGAGGGTATAAATGTATCTCCAAACACCATTATATTGGGTGACTTCAACTACCCGAATATAGACTGGGAACATTACTCAAGCCCAAACTTTCTAGCCCAAAGGTTCCTGGAGTTCATAAATTCAAATGCCATGGAACAACTAGTCACCGTTCCCACAAGAGGAGAAAATATACTAGATCTCATCATCAAAAACATGGGGACAAAATGCTCCACACCGGAAGTATATCCCTCATTGGTGAGATCAGATCATAAACTAATCTCACTGGATATCCACATTCCGCCCCCACCCCAAATAAAAAAGACCACAGTGAAGAACTTCTCTAAAGCAAACTTCACACTACTCAAGACTGGTGTGGTATCCTTCAAGGCCCCCGAGCCAGTGGAAACCACAACCCAAGCTGCGGAAGCCCTTACAAATGCCTTCTACGAACACCTCCAGGACTGCATGGATCAGGCAATCCCTAATAAAACCAAGACTCTTTCCACCAAGGGTAAACGTCCAGTCTGGTGGACCCCAGCCATAAACAAACTTTACAATAAGAGGAGAAAGCTGTTACATGATAGAGCAAAATCCATAAAAGAGAAGACACCTTTGATCATTATTAGTAAAAAAATACGAGCACTCATAAAATCATCCAAGGCCAACTTTGAGAGAAAAATTGCCATAGATTCAAAAGACAATCATAAGGCCTTCTTCAGCTATGTTAGAAACATGAGTGGAAACTCCCAGATATGCTCAGAATTAGTCCAAAAATGATACAAAAATCACTGAACCCACAGACATTGCCAACTTACTGGCAGACAGGTTCAGTGCAAACTTCACCCCCCTCTCCCCCCCCAAAAGGAGAGATAACTATCCCAGCGGAGTGCAGCCTCCCAGACATCTCCAATGCACAGGTGAAAGCTGCTCTCTCTAAAGCTAAAAACACAGCATCAATGGGACCGGATGGTGTCCCTGGCTGTGTGCTACACGAACTCAATGAGGAACTAAACCCGCATATAAGGCAGCTGTTTAATCTTAGCCTTACCACAGGATACATGCCCAAGGAGTGGCATACGGCAGCTGTGGTCCCACTCCACAAAGGCGGTGCCTCTACGGACCCTGGTAATTACCGCCCCATAAGCTTAACAAGCCTGGTCTGCAAAGCTATGGAGAGGATCATAATGGAACTCATAAACAAAGACATAGGGGACTTGCAGACATTGGACCCGACCCAGTTTGGCTTTGTCAAGGGCAGATCATGCCTTTTGAACTTGGTCGACTTCTTCGAAACAGTCACCGAGGCCATTGATGAGGGAAAGGCAGTCCATATAGCCTACCTTGACCTTGCAAAAACTTTCGACACAATACCCCACTCGGGTATTATAGAGAAACTTACCAGCTTAAATGTAAACCCATATGTCACAAGATGGATTGCAAACTGGCTAAAGGACAGAACCCACAGGGTTAGAGTAGCTGGCGCCATGTCAGACTCCAAGCCGGTCACAAGTGGTGTCCCACAGGGCTCAGTCCTTGGCCCCCTGTTGTTCGCCATCTACTTCTCAGAAGTACAGGCAAACATAGGAGGACTATGGCTGACAAAGTTTGCAGATGACTGCAAACTGGGAGCCATAGTGGAAAGTACATCGGACACAGATATTCTTCAGAGGGGTCTCACAGAAACTGATAGCTGGTGCCAGAGCCATGGCCTGAAGTTAAATGCCAAAAAATGTATAGTCATACCCTTCGGGAAAAACAAGGTAACCCCAAGCTACCATATAGGTGGCAATCCACTAAGCACAGAAGAGGTTATCAGGGACCTGGGGACCCAGGTTGACAGTGGCCTTTCTTTTGACACTCACATTGCTAAAGTGGTTAGAAAAACCTTCTACATTGCCCACCTGATCATGAAGGGATTCACATCCAGATCAAGTGAGGTCATTGTTCCCCTGTACTCTTCACTTATCAGACCAATGATCGAGTACAATGCCCCATTCAGGATGTATCTCACCCGACACCTGCAGCAATTGGAGATACCCCAAAAGTTCCTCACCAAAAGGATAAAGGGACTCCAAAATCTGTCATATGCTGCCAGACTGAAGAAACTCCAGCTCTATTCAGTCGCATACCGTCTGCTCAGAGGTGACCTGTGCCTGACATACAAGGCCATGTCCAACCCGGAATTAATGGACATGTTCCACCTCAAAAAATCTGAATCTACCAGATCCACTAGAGCAAGCAACTTAAACCTTAGCACGGATATAAATAGGACATGCTGGAGGGATAGATTTGTCACCCAGAGACTCCCTATGTTGTGGAATAAAATCCCGGTCCATGTGAGGCAGAGCACCTCGCTGGCTATGTTCAAGAGAAATCTTGACTGGTGGATGGGAGATCGTAGGTTTACCCCGTGAATCATCTCTGTGTCACTGCTGGACAGAGGCACAACAAACTAATGGGCACAGTATTTTTTAACATAACGGGTGGCGTAAGCCACAAAACTCTGGGCTAGGCTTATAAATGCCTTAGGGCAGATAGCCTAGTATAAACCTATGAACCTATGAACCTATGAACATTTAGAAAAAGGGGAAAACTACAACCTATTATTTGACATACCCATAATATTCACTCCACATGGCTGTGCAACTGTTTGTGTAAACATAATGGGTTTTTAGTATCTTTCATGTTAACTGTGTACCTATTGTATACTTCCTAATTTTCATCCATTACTTTTTCTTGAGGACACATCAGTATGCATCTAAGTACATTAAGTGGCATAGTATTAGATCCCATACAAAATGCATTTCCATCAAAGTATTTTCTTTCCCTAACCATGAATCCAACATCTTCACTTTTATTCTTAATATTATTCCAGGTATTTTCCCTTATTTCTTTTAATGTTCCACTCACTTGTTACCCTACATATCTGTCCACCCTTCTGCTCATGGCAATCCCACAGTAACTTTTCCAGTCTTCAAAATTACTTGCTTACCCTTACTTATGTGTACTATTTCCAATCCTACATATTTTATAACATTATTAAAACCCCATTCCCCAGTGGTGCCACTTTTCAAGAAATGCTTACTCTGGGCTTTTGTATTTGGAACTTACTGATATTGTGCTTTTTTATTTTTTTTTTAATTTGGTTTTAAAACACTAGATAACCAAATTGATTATAAAACAAACAAATAACTATTTATATAGGTCTGGAGTTGATCAATGCATGAAAGTTATATATACCAACAACAATTAATATTTTTCAAGTGGGTCTTTAAGTTTAAGCCATGATTTATATGAATGTGCAATATTAGAAGTTGTCATCTTTATAGTATGCAATTCACTACTGCAAACAATTTTTGCCATACAACACTAGAAGGGATAACTTTACATTTCCAATTTTTAGTAATTACTTTTCTGGCTATAGCAAGAATGGACAAGAGAAGAGGCACTTGTGTTTTTGGAATTATCTCAGGGATTGGAGCAGTAAATAAAGCTAACAATTTATAAATATTACATCTGTGTGGTCATAGTGCTTGAATAACTTTATTAATTTCTTTCCCAAGAGGGGAGATGACTTCACAATCATTTACCATATGCATCTAGTTAGCTATTATTTCAGAATAACATCTCCAGCATTTAATTCTATTTGATTTATACATAATTATAATTTTGTTAGGAGCCACAAAAGCTCTGTGTAAGAATTTCCTAGTGAAAATGTTCCAATATAATGACAATGTGGTTTTATCTGTATATGTTAATATTATTTTCTTATATTCTTCAGAGAGGACTTCAATATTATTTTTTCTGAGGAATAATTCCATTAGAAATTGTCTAAATATGTGAAATTTAACTTAAGAACTGTATAAATTGATGACAAACATGATTTATTTTTCATTGTATTATCACTGATATTTATTAAAACTTCAAATAATTTTGGGAACGGTTTCTTATCTAGGTTAACTATCTTATTTATGTTTCAATTCACAAATTCTCTAATATTTGTAAATTTTACCAGTTGTTAGAATTTTAATTGTATTTGGACATGAAAGTTTATATTTATTTATATATATATATATATATATATATATATATATATATATATATATATATATATATATATCAGTACCATTTAAGAATCACTGCCGATACATTAAGTTACTTTGTTGTTTCAATGCTATCATTTTGTTGACATTATGAATTTCTAAGCAGCCATTTGTATTTGTTGTATTTGCAATTGGAAACATAGAAAATATTAAATCTTTAATACAATGATTAGACTATGGGAACTTTTGGAAAGAGGAAATGATGTTATTTAAATAGGGAATTTGAGAAGAGGATGTAATTCCATTTTCACAAACATCTTTTAATAACCAGATAAAACTATTAGGACTATTTGTTTATGACTGGTTGTGATATATTTATTATTTACTAATAATATTTCTTGATTTATTCTTTCCATTTTGAATCATAAGATGAATTTATTCACAATTTTATAACTTTTACAATTATTGAAATAGCATACATCTGAATATCAGGGAATCATATTCCACCATTATCACAACCTCTTCTGTGCCAATCAGAGGATTCTCTTGGTTTATTAGGATGTCAAAAAAATAAGTAGAATCTTATTTATCTTCTTCATCATTTTTTTGGTGAAGATAGTACTAAAGACTGTAAGACAAACATTATTTTTACAGAGAATTACCACCTTTATAGGAATTAATCATTCTTCCATGGTAAAGAAGAATTAGTTTCAGTTTGTGACTAAGCTTAAAATGTTATCAGCAACCTGTTGAAAGTTTGTATCATTTCTTTACTATTAGACATAATGGTTATACCAAGATATTTCATTTGATTGTTATTCTAATTGAAGTTAGAATATTTTTGTATGTGTTTTGCATTTTTCTATTAACTAATAACGTACTTGTTTTATTTTCATTACATCTTAAGATCAAGAGTTCTTCAAACTGACTCATATAACTAATTGTGTGTTGTAATGAAATTTCTATACTTCTTATTGTTAGTAAAATACCAACAGCAAAAAGTTGAATCTTTAGTTTAAAATCTTATTTTCTTTTGATTACATTAGTGTTCTTATTGGACCTAATACTATTAGCAAAGGGTTCTATAGATAATACAAAAAGTAAAGGTTATAAAGGTCAATCTTGTTTTGTGCCTTTTGCAATTTAAAGGAACTAGAAAGAAAATACCCTATTTTAACATAAGCGCAAGAGTTATTGTATAACTTAGAAATTAATGCAATTAGCTCAGGTGACAAATTATATACTTTAAGTATTTTAAACAGGTACAACCAATTAACTGAGTCAAAAGCCTTATCTAAATCAAGAATAATGATAGAATGTTCTTTTTTATATTTATTTGGATAGTCTATTGATGTATTTATTCTTATTAAGTTATCATGTACTTGTCTATTTAAACTAAATCCATTTTGATCATTGTTAATTAGTTTATGTATAAGTAGATTAATTCTGTTATCTGAAATGGACATGAATATCTTATAGTCCACATTTAAAAGTGAAATGTGTCTGTATGGTTAACACTTTGTAGGATCCTTATCTTGTTTTCAAATAAGTGATATAAGGGAACATTTCTAGGATGGGGGTACTTCAGCAGTTGTTTTTATTTCTCTGAAGACCTTAACTAATATCTGTAATGCATCATCCAGTAGTATTTTACATAGTTCTGGTATAAGACCATCTAAGCCTGTCATGTTATTATTTTTTAACTTTTTATTTGATCTTTTATTTCTATTAAAGTGAATGGTCTATCAATATTTTATTTCTTCAGTTGTTAGTTTATTGTTTACATTTCCCCTTAGAAAAGGTTCAACTATATCATCATTGTCTAGGTTCTTTGTATTATTATTTATATATTTATAACATATTTAAAGCCCTCATGAATATCTTATATCTGTTCTTCTTTCTGTTTTATTTATGTGTTATAACGCCTTTGATATTATTCAGTTTATTTATGTTCTTTGATTTAAGAGGAAGTTTATGCAAGCTTAAAGGGTTTACTGAATATGCCTGAAGTTTAATTTTTTTTCAGGTTTATTGAAACTTCATGCTTTAGAATTTCAACATATATTTGTATTTAAGTTTTAAGTTCAGATTTACTGCTAGTGTCATTTAGTTTTAGATTTAACTTTAGTGTGTCTATTTTAGCCTGAAGTGTATTAAATTCTTTGTACCATTCTCTTGATTTACTAATATACCAGCTTGTAACTTTTCAATTTAGGTAAGCCTTTAGTGAATCTCATAGGAGAATGCCAGATAACTCACTGTTCATGTTTATTTATAGGAAATTTCTGATCTCGTTAACATACCAACCCTTGAATCATTTTATTTTAATTATGTACACTGTGATGTATTAAATTGCCAGTTTTTAAAGTAATATTAAATATTATAGAATCATGGCCTGATGATGGACATGAAACTACTGAAACTTCTCAGAAATTTGATCACAAATTGTTTGAGACAAACTTTTATCAATATCTGTGTTCCATATTAATATGAATAGTGGGTAAGTTGAAGTGAGTTTATTTTCCTTAGCTCATAAATAGCCTTTAAATTCATTAGATTTACAAAATTCATTAAGTGTTTGGGTAAAGATGTGATTCTCAACTTTCTATTTGCAGTGGAATCTTTGACAAAATACAGTCAAAATCACCAGCCATTATGGTGTCACCTTATTTCATATAGTGTTTAAGTAATTGTTTGCATGTTTATTCCAACCTCTGGAATCCAAAAAGAGTTCACCAATGTATATAGTTTTCTGTTCCACTTAGTTGTAACACTACTTAACATGCCATTTTTATCAACACAGGTATCCTTTACTTTAGGTATTACTTGTGAGTTCTTCAATAAAATGAGGGCACCACTTCTTTTAGCTCAAAAGCCAGAACCTGCTAAAATCAAATGATACTTTAATGAAAGTTTATTTACATCTTTGTTAAGTAAATGTGTTTCCTGTAGAAATATTATTTGAGCTTTATGTAATTGCAAGTATTTGAACAGACTCACCCTCTTTACTGGATTATTCAATCCACTAATATTAAATATGCATTTAAAATCAGACATGTATATAAGAGCAAGAGAAAAAAAAAACACAGGTATGATGAAATTGCAGTTATGTGCAGAACTTAATATATACTTTATATATAACAATATGAAATCTTCAGTTTTGGAAAAAATCCTAAAACATGGATATAACCCTAAAACATTCTACCATAGACTAATGTGTTCCTAGTTTGTTGAAAAACACAAACAAACTACTCTCAAACTCTCCATTAGACTAACAATGCTTAGCCCATGCTTACAATTCATATTAATGTGACTAATTTTTTAGTATGCATCATCTTAAAAAAGCCTTTCAGTGAATTATAATGAATAAAAAAAGTTAAACAGGTGTTCTGAAGGTTTACCTATACATGTGCGTATTGCACAAGGGCGAACAGCAATTTTACGAAAGGCAGTTTGCAAAGTTTGCAAACGCCAAACGGAAAAAGGTTCGAATGTGCAATGAACGAATGCACAGTGAGATTCACTCATTGCACATTTGACATTCTGGGGCAGATTACACTATAGTGGGGATTGGGAAATGGTTTCTTTCTCCACTGTAGTGCGATCTCAGAGTTAGAATAATAAAGTAGGGGTTTGGGGGTGCAGGGGGGCTTGCCCTCCTGCATTATACTTTATTATTTTTTTTACATTAATGTTTGAAAATCAGTGAATCAGCTTTTTGATTTGCTGATTTTTGAATATTTACAACTGTTGCTGTTTTAAGTTTCGTGATTACGATTCGCTCATATGAGCAATTGCACCACTGTGTTTCACTGTTATGAAGGTAAACTGTTCTGAATCATTATAAGTTGACCAAACTGAATATATCTGCAATCATCTTTCCCTACACCTCATATTATCTCCCTGGTCTACTATAGAGAGGAAGTAATTTGTTATTTACATATTTATTAATTTATATATGGAGACATTAATAAACAAAAAGGCTCCAAAACATCCAAAACCCAGTGTTGGAAAGAGACAAAAGTAGTATGGAAAAAAAAAAACAGCAAGGCTACCATGACCATAAAATATATGTACTTTATTAAAACTCAGATAAGCTATTTTGCATTGGCTAATGCTTCTTCAGATCCATACAGCACACATTAAACACAGAACCAATCACAAAACTGCTAAACATTATAGCCAATGATATCATAAATTCAATTTCCTCCTTCTTAAAGCTGGTTTTAAACACACATCAGCATTAATACTTGGATACTTATTATCTTGTAGCTTATCCATTTTAGTACTAGATTTGCTATATAATTATTTAAATCAGCACCTCTAGGGTTTACCCTTACACACTGTAAAACTCTGAAAGAGAATTTATGCCCAGGATTCTCATTAATGTGCTTAGCCTAAGCATTCATTATATTATATACTTTAATATCATACATGTGCCTTAAAATTCTATCCTTGAATTTCCTCACAGTTTTCCTCACATAAAAACTGGTGCACACATGGCACATAGCTAAATAAACAATCTGTGCTGTTTGACAATCTGCATAAAACCTCAGCTTATAAATAAAGTCAAACACAGTATGCTTAAAAGATTGTTGTTTCATGATGACTAAAAATGCTTTACACCTAGAAAAAGGAAAGGTGCCTAGTCTCTGTGAAACATTTTTTTGTAATGGCAACCTCGAACCTCTAAGCAATTTTTTCAAATTATTGGAGTTCCTAAAACCAAACCTTTGTTTACAGCCTATAATTTCTGCTGTCTTGGAATCTGTAGTCAACAGGTTCCAGTTCTTATTTATAATATCACTTATTGGATTCACATCATTTGTAAATCTGGTTAAGAATCTCAGACGATATTGTGAGAAAAACTTTCTCTGTTATTCCCCTAGTTACGCAGCCATATCCATCAGAATAAGAGGGTTTAGCTATGGTACCTCTGTTATTCAAAACCTGCTTACTAATGCACTCTACCTCTCTTTTATCATAGCCTCTGACCTGAAACTGATCAGAAAGTAACTCCATGTTCTTAACACACTCATCATGTGCAGTACACAGCCTAGTAAATTGGCTTTTAATAACATTGACAACACATCTCTAGGATGTATACATTTATGCATTAAAAGACTATTTTTCCAACATGTTTTCCTGTATAACATAGTATCAGTTCGGCCAAAGGCACCCTTACACAATTTAATGTCCAAGAAATCAATATTAAATGTGGATGATGTAAATGTAAAACCTAAAACATTGGTGGTAGTGTAAGCAAAAAGATTTAAACTGTTGTAACTCAATTTCATTGACAGGTCATAAAACAAAAATGTCATCCACAAAACAAAGTTAACACTTGACATAATTGGAGTATGCAACATTACTGAAAATAAATGTATCCTCCCAGTAATACATTACAAGGTTGGCATATGAATTTGCACATGGAGTGCACATTGCGACACCCCATTTCTGTAAATAAATATCTCGACCAAACATAAAAACATTATGAGCTAATATTGACTGCAGTAGAGTAAAAATAAGCATGATGGTATCATTCTTATAGTCACTTCTACTACATAGTATTTCCCAAACAGCCTGTATACCAAAGTAATTTGGAATACTCGTAAATAGATTCTTGACATCAAGTGTCACAAAAAAACAAGCAGATGCCTCATTGATGTTATTCATAAAATGATGAGAGGCCACTAAAAAATGATTAGCATCTCTTAATACAGAAGTTAAAGAACACAAAACATTTTCAATTTTTCTTCCACAAAAATGGAGAGAGGCTCTGTTACACAACCCACCCCAGCCACAATGGGGCATAATGGTGGGTGTAAAGGGTCTTTGTGTATATTGGGTAACCCTTTTATTACTGGCAATATAGGTTGTTCCACATATAAAAAGTGATACATTTATTCATCAATGACTTGACTCATTGATAAATCATACAATACATCATGCACATACCTTATTAATTTATTAACCTCTCTCATATTGATTTTTGTATAGGTTTTGTCTTCACTAAGAAGGTTTGCATAGAATTACAGTAATCACTGATAATCAACAAAGTCAGGGCACCCCCCTTGCCCGCTGGTCTAATACAAATGTCAAACTTATTCATTAAAGATTTCAGTGCTTTTTGTTCAGCTAAACTCAATTTTAAGACACATCTATGATATTAAAGTAAATAATATAAAGAATGCTTTGGATAAGCACATCAATGAGAATCCTGGGCATAAATTTTCTTTCAGAGTTTTAAAATGTGTGAGGGTAAACCCTAGAGGTGGTGATTTCAATAATTGCATAGAAAATCTAGAACTAAAATGGATACCTAAACTACAAGCTAATAAGTATCCATGTATTCATGCTAATGTTTGTTTAAAACCAGCTTTAAGAAGGAGGAAATTGAACTTATGATATCATTGACTGCAATGTTTAGCAGCTTTGTGATTGGTTCTGTGTTTTATTTTAAAAGTGTATTTTAATCTGTGCTGTATGGATCTGATGAAGCATTAGCAAATGCGAAAGCATTTATCTGAGTTTTAATAAAGTACATATATTTTATGGCCCTGGTAGCCTTGCTGTTTTTTTTTCTTCATATTTATTAATTTATAGGTTATATAATTTTATATTTTTTACTATGTGTAAAGTTGTACATAGGATCATAAATTAGTGCTAGGTTCATTGTCCTTGGGGTCATTTCAAGTCCAGCAAATTGCCCAAATTGAGAATCAAACCCAGTACCTTGTGCCTATAAAGTGAACACCATAATGACTACACCAACATCCCATCCTTCTAGACATATTCGTATTTTTTAACTATATAAATATTTACTTACAGTAATCTCTTTCTAGTTCTGTTTGCATACTATGGCTTGTGATATTACTATATTCTTAGGTTTTATATTTTAGCTATAATCCTAATGTAGAGTGTCATATAACAGAACAATTATATTTACCCTTATATAACAATTATATTTACCCTTATATATTTGATACTCTTTGATCTAGTACTACTGTTACAACCAGTGCTATGTTTTTTTTAAATGTTATTTCTAATAGCACCTGAACAAACATCTGAATGATCTTCACTTTTAAGGTTCAAACTTTCAATAATAAATTGTTGTGAGATAGTATGTTTTGTTATCATTAAAAAGAGACAATAACAGAGAAACACAATCCTAAATTTTTATCAGAAGCATGATTTTATATGCTAGTATATAAACTATCCTTTTGGTACATTGCAAGGATTCATAACTATTTATTAACTGGACAGGGACTTAGAATGCAATTCACTGTATTTTGCTTATTATCCAAACTGTATTCATTGGCATCTTAGCATATATATTATGATCATTTACTTTTAGTGAGGAAGAAGTAGCTTGGACAATTCCTAGAATTTTCAGAAGTCCAGCAGCATCACAAAAGTGCTCATGACATTAAACTTCTCATGACAATGGCTTGCAACAGTTTATCTGCTACAGTTGTAAAAAGAAACAAACACATGTTTAAACCGTAAAACCTTCAGAACTTTAATATAATACAGATTAAAACAGTAAAGCTTTTGAGTAAAGGAACTCTTTATCAATGCTAAGACACAAATACAACTGCAATAGAGCTATATATAAGAAAACTATTTGCCAGATATTATAGCAATAACCCACGCCTGGGTGTGGGTAATGCTAAATTTACCCACGGTTGGCGTAGTTTGGTCGCTGGGTATATTTAGAATTACCCACACCCAGGCGTGCTATTATACCATGACATTATTTAAGAAAAGAAACTATTACTTTTCTTAAATTATGGCATAGTATAATGCCTGTTTACTGCCCTTCCGCAGATGTCTGGCATCCGCGGCAGTTCTGATGTACTGCGTGCCTGCGCCGTACCTCAGAGCTGGCAAAGCAACGGAGAAAGCAACATCTCCGTTGCTTTTTATGTTAAATGAGTTTAACATAGCGAGACAGTTTTAAAATAAGCAACGGACATCTCTGTTGCTTATTTTAAAACTGTCTCGCTATGTTAAACTCATTTAACATATAAAAAAGCAATGGAGATCTTGCTTTCTCCGTTGCTATGTTAAATGGGTTTAACATAGCGAGACGCTTTAAAATAAGCAGCGGAGATCTCCGTTGCTTATTTTAAAGCTGTCTCGCTATGTTAAACCCATTTAACATCGAGTTATACTAATGGAAAAAGTCCGGCGACGGACCTTTTCCATTAGTATAACTCGATTTACAACGGGCACGCTGGCCAATCAGCGTGCACGTTTTGGGGGGATCATGGTATAATAATAATTAACCAATTAAAAAGATGACATTATTTTTAGTAACATATCTGTCCAGAAAACAACAGAATTCAAAAGAAAAAATAATAATAAATCCCTCCTATATTTCAAATAGGTTTAATACTAGGTTTTTACATTTATTCCACATGGTTTATCTACCCTAAAATAATTAATCCACCTGTATTCAGTCATTTCAGTTTTAATACCTATTTCACCAGCATATAGTTTTTGTATAACCCTAAATGTAAAACTATGGTTACTACCTTCAGTCATGTGTTTTGATAAAGTATTACTGTCTACTTTTCTTTTTAGTTCAGAAAGGTGTAACTGTATTCTTTCTTTCATTTTTTGATTAGTTTTCATGACATAAAAATGTTCACTCTTTACACAATTAGCCAAATAGACTATATTATTAGTAGAGCAAGTGGCAAAAACTTCAAAGTTAAAAGTACAGTTATGACATGGAATTGTACCTTTAGTTTTCAAATTAAGGATAGAAATGTGATTAAACATCAAATCCTTATAACACAAACATAATTTTACATTCTTATCTCTACTATAAGTGAAGTGAGGCTTATCACCTATTATTTCTCTAACTTCTGCATTTGATTGCAATATTGTCCAGTTCTTATAAATTCCATCTCTTATCATAGAGATATGTCTATTATATTTTATAGCATACATGACATAATTACCAGTGCATATAGATGGCTGGTATAACAGGCTCAGGTGTATATAAATAATTATAAATTACATGTAGAAAGCTAAACAAGACAGTTCATAATTATATTGTTGATGTTAAAATGCAATTCTATAGTATGACCGTGGATGGTTCTATCACTGAAATGTATATAATAAACTTATAAATAAATAATACAAATTTGCTGCTGCTCTGTTTGCCTGCATTTGGAGTCAGCCTGTTTGATATTTTTGGTAAATTCTTTGCTTGCTGGCTAAATTTATTTCCTGTGGAAGAAGACTTAGAGAGATATGCATGACTTTAGAAACAATTGTCTTTTTTCATAGCCGAAATCAGCAGCTGATAGCACACAAGTGCTTAATGTTAATTTGTCAACTGAGGTTCACACTGCTGATGTATGTGCTAATACTAATGTTAATGATCAGTGTAATGTTGAAGGGGTTGTCTCACCATCTGTAGACTGCTGTCCTGTTTTTACTACACCACCAGACACTGCTTCTGCTTGTGCTGTACACACCAGCTCTTAACCCCTCCATCCCCCTCCAGTGGTATGAAGAAAGATACCTACTAAAAACATGGATGTGCAGGTTACTCTAATCCTCCCCCCGCCAATTCAGCAGGAAAAGAGGAAGAACTCAACTTGATCCAGAAGCAGGGGAAGGACAAAGTGGAGACAACCAGATTATGAGTTGGAGGGAGAGGGGCATATACAGAGTGTGAAGCAGATGTGGACAAAACAGAAACCTTGATAGCTTGGAATATTTCTAGTAAAGTAAATACTGATGTTGACATACAAGTGTTGGAGAAAGGCCTCTATTTTATACCTACTAGAGATACTAAGCTAATGGGCTGCATTATTAATATGGAATTGTTGGTTTGAAATGTTATGCTTAAGTTCATGTATGGCAATAAGGGTGGTACTTCAACTGATTCTGTCATGTCTAAAGCCAGCAGGTTTACACCTATTAACAATGCACCTTGGATGTGTTCAGTAAGGCTTGTGAAGATGAATTGTATAAGCATTTTAAGCATAAGCATAGCAATAGTAAATATAGGAATATGAGATCAGATGAATGGAAGGCATTGCTGAATCTTAGGAGTGATCATACTATTGTGATTCAGCCTGCAGATAAAGGGAGCCAAACTATTGTAATGGACAGGTGACTTTATTTTAGCTTCATGACCGCTATGGTTTCAGATGAATCTACATAAGCTTGATTTCTCTATCTGATATTGAAGCTATGCAATGTAGGGTATATAATACCCTTAATAATTTATGTAAAAGCAATATCATTACTAATGAGTTCTATTCTTTTTTATATGTTGAAACACCCCTTATACCTTTTATACAGGGTCTGCCTGAGGTACATAAGGATTCCATTAGACCCCCCTTTACACACATAGTCAGTGGGTCTGGCTGGCTTACTGAGCCCTTTTCATTATTTATTGAGAGTAAATTAAGGGCAGTACTGGATGATTTCTCTGTAGTCTTGAGGGATACTAAACAATTTCTACATGATATCTACCACTTTTTGCAGGATCATGTTTTACCTAGTTCATGTCTATTGGTCACCTTAGACATTGTTTCCCTTTTTTACTGTCATCCCCAAGTTTTAGGGGACTTCTATGGTTGACACATTTTTGAGAGGGAGATAGAAACTTCTAACATGGTGACCTGATTGATCTGTTATGCTCATTTTTAGAGATAGTACCGAAGAATAATGCTTTTTTGTTTGACTCCAGTTACGATCTCCAGATTGTTGGCATGGCTATGGGCACTTCTTGTGTCAAGAGCTATGCCAACATGGTGCTGGCCCATTGGGAGAGGAGTGTCCTCTTAGATTCAGCTGGGTACAAGGAACATGTTCACTTTTACAGATGGTTCATTGATGGCCTCTTTATTTTATCGTCAGGGACATCAGTTGAATTGAATGAGTTTGTAGATTTCTTACATGCTACAACACATTTTTTGAGGCTTACCATAAAATATTCATCAGTTACAATGGCCCTTTTGGATGGAAGGCTTACCAGAAATGGTACTGACAGCTTTTCTACTAGACTTCATAGGAAAGAGTGTTATAAATCACATTTTCTTAATCTATCTAGCATGCATCCTCACTATGTTTTTTAAGAATATTGCTAAAAGGACAAACAATGATAATTTCACATATGAATACCAGAGACAGAGTTTGTCGAGGATGTTGTGGGGCTTAAATGAGAGTTTGCGAGAAGAGGGTACACTAAGAAAGAGATAGAAATGGGATCTAGGGATGGAATGATACTTAGATCTACACATGTGAAACCTTATTATGGGTCACCCATGAGAAAAAAGGAGAGGGCTATGTACACTGACTCAGACTCTTCATTCAAATAGGTCTGAGATTCACCTATGATAACAAAGACATTGTGAACATTTTCCATAGGAATTGGAATATTCTTATGACTGGCTCTGATGTGCCACAGCTGGTGCATGAGAGGCCTCACTTTTATTATAAGAATTCTCTATCTCTCAAGTAGATGTTGTGTTACCCTAGGAGCTCCTGCAGTTTTAATAAGGAACACCTATCCATTGGCACATATCCCTTTGGGATGTGTAATTTCTGCCCTTTTATTGATGGCTCTAATAGCTTTTTACATCCCCACTCAGGACTACTAAAGTCACAGCAAATTGTAACACCTGTAATGTTGTATATTTGGCTCACTGCACTACATGTGCTGCATTTTGCATAGGGAAGATGAATAGACGTCTTTGTGACAGAATCAGAGACCACCTATACTGCATTAGGAGGTCTAATGAGACCAAGGCATTAGCTAAGCATATTATACAAGCAGGTGCTGTCCACAAGTATATGTTCATGTCTATTTATTCCATTGTTCCCACACAGCGATTAGGTGATGTTATTAATAAAACAGAGAAAGCAGAGTTGAAATGGATTATTAATTTCAGGTCAGATTGTGAACCTGGCCTGAATGAATATTTTTCTATTAAACCTATTTTGAAGTCTCGTAGATGGCAGAACATATAATTGTTTTTATGGATTATTTTTTATTCTATATATTTAGATGCTTTTTGGGTATATTGCTCTTTAAGTGCGTTGGCTTTTCTTAGATAGATTGCACTCCATTCACTTACATTGCAGAATTTCTATTGGTTAGTTTGAGCTATCCCTGCTTATGTCATACTATTCAAACATTCATGTGTGCTGTGTGTTTTACTCGAGATCTGAAGAAGCTATATGTGATAGCATTCATCTGTTTTTACTTATTTTTATATTAAAAGTTCATTTTCCATACACTTTCCAACCTTCTGTTTAGGTTTTGGATTACTTGTTCTTTTGCTGCATATTTGGAACTTAGCAAATTTTGCTGCTGCTCAGTTTGCCTATGTTTGAAGTCAGCCTCTTTGATGTTTTTGGTACTTTCTTTGCTTGCTGGCTCCATTTATTTCCTGTGGAGTTCTTCTTGGATAATGTGAGATTTGTTGATGATAGACATTAGTTTGGACAGGTAGTGCTGTCCAGTTTTGAAACTTTTATTATGGAATTACACAACACTACTAATTTTCTTATTTTTGATTAGAAACCCTCTACTAAACCAATTGATTTTTTTAGATGTAACCCTAGTACTTAAAGAAGGTTATATAGACACCACCACACAGAGAAAGAATGTTCAAATGACTAGATTTTTGCATTATGATAGTATACACCCCAGGTCTGTATAAAAAAAAGTATTATGAAGAGTGAGTTTATCAGAGCAAGCAGACTTAATACCAATAATGAACAGTTTTTATTTGAACTTTCTAAAATGACCATAGATTTTCAGCTAAGGGGCTGTAATCAATCAGTGATCAATCAGGCTAAAGTAGATGTAATTGTTGAACTTGATACTTTTGCAAAACCATTTTTACAGATAGAAGTGATGTACCTAAGCATACAAAATGCACGGGTAATTAAGTCAGGCATGTTACAAAATATAATAGACATACCCCAATGATAACAGATGTAATTTATAAGAACTAGATGACAGTGGAATCAAACACAGAAGTTATAGAAATAATAGGTGATAAACCTCACTTCACTTTTTGAAGAGAGAGGAATTTGAAATTATGTTTGTGTTATAAGGATTTGATGTTTAAACAAATGTATTTCCCTAATTTGAAAACTAAAGGTATAATTCCATGTCATAACTGTTCTGTCTGCAATATTATTAACATAGAGGGTACCTTTGTACATCCTATCACAAAGAGTACTTTAACTTTTATCTTTTTGCCACTTGCTCTACTGATAATATAGTGTAATTGGCTAATTCTGTAAAGTGTGAACATCTTTATATCAAAAGAAAACTAATAAAAAAAAACAAAAGAAAGATGAAACTAGTATAAAAGACAGAACATAACTCATTATATTTTAGCAAAAATACTCAGAATTGATAGATGAAAGTATAAACTATATTATTAGTAACTTTGGTGAACTTAGGAAAGTTTTTTCCTGTCAAATTATAAAGGAGAATATATCATTTGTGGAGATGAGCACTTTGAAGACTTCTCATTCTGACATGGTTTTAAAAAAGAAATGCAGCTTGTGACATTTGCTCTATAAGAACTCTCACTAAAAATGGATGACTTTAAATAGAATTTACAAAACCTCAAGGAAAATTGTCAGAAACAAACAGATTCTCTCAAGGAACTTATACAGCAGCATCAATCCAAAATAACACACTTAAAAGCATCCCTGAATGATCTTAATGTAAGATTGAAGGAAGAAGAAAGCCAGAAAGATTTTCTCATAAAAAAAAAACATTTTGCTTCTCAATAAAGTGTATGACCTGGAAAATAAGGAGAGAAAGTCAAATATAAGGATTTTTGGCATCCCTGAGAAAGCTGAAGGAGAAGATATAATTTATTTCCTGAATACCTGGATTCCAGAGATTTTAGATTTAAAGGAGGGTCTGTCCTTTGGTATTGAAAGAGTTCATAGAGCTTTAGAAAAGCCAGTGTCAACATCCTCCTCTACTCCTCCCAGATAAATAGTCATAAAGTTTCTATCTTATTTGGACAAGGAGTTGGTCCTAAAATCTGCCTGGAGGAAAAGGCCATTAAAATGTAATCAAAACCCAATTAGGTTTTATAATGACTATTCTACCAGGATTTTGGAACAGACATAAAAAGTTTGGCCATTAATAAAACTGTTAAGCAGAATAACATCAAAACTCAGCTTGTCTTTCCTGCCAGAATAAAAATTCTTTATCAGAATGAAATGAGATAATTTAATGCCCTAGAGGAAGCCACTGCCTTTATTAAAAACAATAACATTATTTCCTTACTTGAAGATATGGAATGGGCATCTGCATCTCTGAAGAGAGTTACTGATAAATCATCTTGGACTGATGTTAAAAAGAAAAAAACATAAAACTGAGTCAAAGATTGCTGTTCCCAGTAAATCTCTCAAAGCATCTACTGCAACTGGACTTTAATTTCTTTTTCACTTGCTAACTTTTCAAGTAAGGTATGTCATTACAATATTTTTCTTATTGTTTTTCTTTCTCTTTTTGTTTTTTTTTTTTAATTTCTATACTTTTTTGTTCATATACACATTAAATAACTGTTTATGCTTTTTAGTATATTAGTTTAATAGTACTGGTTTATTGAGTGATATAATTGAACAGTAAGCTATCTTTGCTTTTATGACCTTAAGATGACATGCTTTATTTCAAATAATATACAGCCCTTTGTCCTGCAAAATGTTCTTCTGAGTTATCATACAGGCGTAGTCACTGCTTAGATTAATTTATCAAAACTGTTTTGGATACATGGGATAACAGTTCATATCTATGATTTAGTAAATATTAACTAGCTTCTTTAATATTTATAACTTCTGATTGCTTCAGAATACATATTGGTACCTGTGTGAACAAATAGCTGTTTACCTGCTTTTGACATAGATTGGGTCTCTCTGACAGTTATATGCTGGTATGTTTTATGGCACAAGGTTTTTAAATGGTTACTCATTACGTTTCCTGTAGAGTTTAATGTTAAAGTACTGTTTTCTCTCTCATTGACATTGAATGTTATTTTACCATTTGGAAGTTGTTGTTGTTGTTTTTCTTTTGGCTTTTCCTGGTTAGGGGTCAGCTAATGATTGGGAGTAGATTTTTATGGTGCCGAGATGCCAGCCCAATGCCAAACCTTCAACAAAGGCACGCCCATTCACACATATCTTTCAAACACCACTCGACCACGGTGAGGACATGCAGACTCCACACAGAAGGCACTCCATCCGAGAATCAAACGGGAGAACCTCTTGCTGTGAGGTAACAATGCTACCGCTGCACCACCGCAATTTTACTGTTTGGAAGTATCTGACAGTTAAACTTTGCATTTGTTACTGTAAATAAGCAAACTTTGTGATACAGTTAAAGCGATATCAGGAAACTGTACTGTGTAGTTTGATGGGTGGTAAAATATCAGTTTGAAATTTAAGAAGTGAAGCTTTTTTACTTAGCTCGTGACATCATGCATTCTATGCATGCAGATCAGATTACATTACATCTAATGTGTATATGCAAGCCTAATTGTGAATGTTAAGTCTCTGATTGGTTAATATAGCATAGTAGGCTTCTTTTACAAGAATTATGAGCTACACTGTCTGCAAACATATTCATGGTTCCCTTTTATAATAGTGACTATATGTTGTGATGTAATATATACAGAAATGTTATTTTTTCTTGTACACAGTTAATTATAGCCACTCTTTCTAGTGAATATACTGGAGTATTTATAAATAGATCTTTAAAAATAACTTTCCTATGTAATTAGCAAGTGTTTAGTATAGGCTTATACATTTACAGGAAATGCTTATGACTAATGGTAATAACTGTAAGGATACTCAAACACCATACTAAATCCAGCAAATATATGCATGAATAATTTTGATTGAACTATAATTACTTTGCATTTAATATACTGATTTCCTTATTGTATTCTAGATATTATTTATATTTCAGATGTCATGTTTTCATTTATTATAAAGTCATGTTTTTTAGTATTGTGATGCCCGTGCCCTGGCCCAGCAATCAAGGAGCCTCAATCCTCACCACTAACACCAGAGAGGGCATCCCATATATGAGGAAAGGATAACAAATACACACAGTAAAGTGCAATTTCCCTTAAGAGCACACAGAGATCACAGGCAGTCCAGGGCTGGTCACTCCCTTGCTCCCCAGGTCCCCAATAAGACTCCCCACTGGCACAGCTATAGGGTCCAGGTCCCAGCCTAGTGAGCAAGCTAAAATCTCTAGCACCCTCTCTGTCCAACCTGTGCTTCATGTCCCTGCCCAAGTAGCTAACACACACACACACACACACACACACACACACACACACACACACACACACACACACACACACACACACACACACACACTTTGAGATAAGAGTTTACACAACCACACAGACACTTCTGGGGAAGGCTGGCACAGGTTCTCCAGCTGTGTCCAGTTTACCCAGAATATACGGTAGTACCAGCTACCACCACCCACTAATAATTATCAGCTACGCAAAGGCCCTTAAAAGGGTGTCCAGTTATTACTGTGCAATATTATTATCCAATTGGTAGTATAGCCCATGGCTAAAGCTATTAGAGTAGCTTTGTACAGTTTTACCAAAGGCATACAAGTACTCTAAAGAGTTTAAATTATATCTACAAAAACCAGCCACAGTTAAAGGGTTTTAAATATTTAATAATAAATAAAACCACAAGACAATACTTTCTACTACACAGTCAGTGCTAGTCAAGAGTTCAGAGATCACACAGAAATACTTAAAATAGATCAGTAGTACAGTTCTGACATCACAGAAAAAAAAAACACTTAGTCTAATCTTTATAGTTCATAGCTAATCTAAAAGAAAACACAAGTCTAAGATAACTTACATGTGAGCAAGAGGCATTGCTGTGAGTTGGATGATCCAGACAAAAATGCTAAATGCCTTCTGATTCTCTCTGTTTAAATTGCTATTGCAGTTCTGATAAACATTACATTGTCGTTTACACTTTCCTGGTGTTCCCAGGCTACACATTAACTACATTTACATTTTTAACATCTCCCTTTTGTTATCTTGCAGCTGGTCAGGAACAGAGCAATAAAAATATATTTGTATGTTTAAATCTAGCAATTTAACTCTTGGTTAAAACAATAGAAATAATTTCTTCATCTAGATTTTTCGGCACCACTGTCCACTTCAAAAGGTCACCACATGCTTTACTTTGGTCAGTAGAGTGCACTGTTGTCACATTTATTTCCAGTTCCACATGTAACAGTATTTATTTACATTTAAGACAACAAGCCTGTAGTTTACATTCATATTTACAAATGATAGAATTATCTGCACAATTCTATCTGGCTAGGCTGGCAGTCTTCACATTTCTCTACCAGTCTTCACAAGTATATTAGCACTTTATGACAGGGAAAGATCTCAGTAATATGTATGACGTGTGATAACACAACAAACAAGTTATGAGTTTTAGTATTACCTTATTACTATAGTAGATATTTACAGCTGTCTCTATCTTAATTTTGTCTTTGAGTAATTCACTTTTAAGACCTGTTATCCATAGTAAGTTTTATATAAATAATGTTTTTTAACTAATTTTTGTCATTTTAACTGATGCCAGTTAATTATTATTGATTTTAGTCAGTTATTTAAACATCTGCTATTCCAAAAGTTTAGGGGTTAATTAAGGACAAATATGTTTTATGGAATATTTCAAAAAATCTATGTTAACATCTTTTGGGAATGGCACATACTCACTATGTGCTAACACCCAATTCTCGTAAAGTTTTTATTTAGTGGGAGTTTGTCACGATAAGATTTATTCAGAGGGCAAGTAAATACAAATGCTAAATGATTCTTTGATTTGTTCTGCCATTTTGCAGTTTTTATTAGAACTAATACAGATGACATGCTTAGGCATTTTGGGTAATCATTTAGATTGTTAATAAAGCTAATGTTTCCTTAGTCTATTAAGCACTAAATTCAGATTGTATATATCCTAATATGTCTCTTGCTTCATTAGTGAATAATTACTTTATGAATGTTTAATCTTTCTAATAATAGTATATGTAACTCATCTCTAAAACCTAACTGGAATTAATATCTGATTAGTTGTTTATCACTACAATTTTTCTCTTAATTTATAATATATTCTCCATTTTTTACTTTGTTTTCATGGGCTTGAACCAACAAAGGTTGATGGTTGGGATAGGTAGTCTAGCAGATTTAGTTTTGTTTGCTAGACTAGGAATGTATCTCATTCCATGTATAGGGTGTATTAAAGTTTATATCAGAGTGAAATATGCCAATTTTTTGTTATTTAACTGTTCTTCTAGTTTTGAAATGCCTGACACAATTGTTTTTCTTTTATCTTTCTTAGGGAAAGTTATTTGGATTGTGATAAATAGAAATACAATAATTGATATTCTATTGTCTATTCAGGAAGAGTATTATGTATACAGGATTCTATTAATACAAATCCCTTTATTATTTCTTATCTTTAAAGAATTCTGATATGAATTTAACTTTGATATGCAAACAACCCATATGAGAGTGCCAACCGACTAAGGTATCTTAAACTAAACAAGGCTCAAGTAATTTTTCTCCAAGAGACACACTTTAAAATAAATGACACATTTATGTGGGAACCTAAGGAATAAACAATACTTGCTCAATCTTCTTATAAAAATAACACCAGAGGAGTAACAATTATATGGCAAAATACTTTCTTAAATCCCCAAATCATTTACAAACATGTAGATAGTGATGGACTCATGGCTTTAGTTATACCTAAGTTTAATAATATAATTTGGACTCTGGTTAATTTATACTGGTACCTGGGTATGGGGGTTGGTCTAGCTAAGAAACACTTAGACTTTATTACAACCACCACTCCATCTTTCTGGAGACACTGGAAACCATGAAGGTCCTACCGAACACCCTGATATTGGGCGATTTCAATTACCCTACCGTTAACTGGGAAAACTACTCAAGTACAAACTCCCAGGTCCAGTGCTTCCTGGAATTTATCAATTCAAATGCCCTGGATCAGCTGGTAAACTCCCCTACCACAGATGAAAACATATTGGACCTGGTCATCACCAACATGGGTGACAGGTGTTCCGCACCGGAGGTCAACCCGTCACTGGTCAGATCAGACTATAAACTAATCACTCTAGATGTCCACACCACACCACCACCCCCAACCAAGAAAACCACAGTGAAAAACTTTTCTAAACTTCACCTTACTTAAGACAAAGGTAGTAAGTTTCACAGCCACCATGCTAAAGGATAACAGCGTCCATGATGCAGGAACCTTTACAAATGCACTCTATGAGCACCTACAAGGATGCATGGATCATGCCATCCCTAGAAAAACCAAGACTCACTCCCCTAAGAGAAGGAAACTAGTCTGGTGGACCCCTGCCATAAATAGGCTATACAATAGTAGGAGGAAACTAGTTCAGAAAAAAAGCAAATCCCAAGAAGGAAAAACATCCCTAATCAGTATCAGTAAGAGACTAAGGTCCCTCATAAAATCATCCAAGGCTAACTTCGGAAGAAAAATAGCCAAGGATTCGAAAGATAACCACAAAGCCTTCTATAGCTATCTCAAGAATCAAAGTGGCAACTCACAGATATGTTCTGAGCTATTGCAAAATAGCACAAAATATACTGAATCTACTGATATTGCCAACATCCTGGCAGATAGATTCAGTGCAAATATCACACCCCTCTCACCCCCAAAAGGGCCCACAACAATACCAGAAAAGTGTAGTGTCATGGAAATCACAAATGCACAGGTGAAAACAGCCCTTTCAAAAGCCAAAAACACAGCGTCAATGGGGCCAGATAGTGTCCCAGGCTGCGTCTTGCATGAACTACAGAACGAACTAATCCCCCACCTAAACACACTGTTCAACCTCAACCTCTCCACTGGCTACATGCCCATAGAATGGCGCACAGCAACGGTTACTCCACTCCACAAAGGAGGGGCCACAACTGACCCTGGTAACTATCACCCCATAAGCCTGACTAGCCTGGTCTGCAAGGCTATGGAGTGCATCATCATGGAACTCATTAACAAAGACATTGGAAACTTCCAAACACTTGACCTGACCCAGTTCAGCTTTTTTAAGGGCAGATCATGCCTACTAAACCTGGTTGACTTCTTCAAGACAGTCACCAATGCCATAAATGAGGGTAAGGTGGTTCATACAGCCTACCTTGACCTCGCCAAGGCTTTTGACACCATTCCCCACTCAGGAATTATAGAAAAACTCACCAGCCTGAACATAAACCCCTACATCATGAGATGGGTTGCCAACTGGTTTACAGATTGAACTCACATGGTAAGAATAGTGGGCTCCAGATCTGACTTTAAACCAGTCACAAGTGGTGTCCCACAAGGCTTGGTCCTGGGATCCCTACTGTTTGGCATATACTTCTCAGAAGTAAAGGCAAACACAGGAGGACTATGGCTAACCTAGTTCACCAATGACTGCAAAGTGGGAGCCATAATTGACTCTCCAGCTGACATGGACATTCCCCAAAAGGGCCTCACTGAGATGGACACCTAGTGTCAAAGTCATGGTCTCAAGCTAAATGCCAAAAAATGCATAGTCATCCCATTTGGCAAAAACAAAACACCCATGAATTACTACATAGGTGGCAGCTCCCTTAATACAGAAGAGGTAATAAGAGATCTGAGGACCCAGGTAGATAGTAATCTCTCCTTTGACAATCATATTGCTAAAGTAGTTTGGAAATACTTCTATGTAGCCCATCTAATTACTAAAGGGTTCGCATCTAGAAATAAAGAGGTTATAGTGCCCCTCAACTCGTCACTCATCAGACCCATCATAGAGTACAATGCCTCATTTGGGATGTACCTCACAAGCCACTTTCAACAGCTGGAAAGACCACAAAAGTACCTCACCAAGAGGATTACTGGCCTCAAACATATGTTCTATGCAGCCCAACTGGAAAAACTCCAGCTGTACTCAGTGGCATATCGCTTACTCAGAGGTGATCTCTGCCTGACTTAAAAGCCATGTTCAACTCAGAATTGATGGACATGTTCCACCTAAAGAAATCCAAGTCGCTGCGAGCCACTCGCTCTAGTGAGCTAAACCTCGCCGCAACAAAAAATTGAACATGCTGGAGGGATAGATTCCTGTCACAGAGACTCTCCATGCTTTGCAACAAAATTCCGAACTATATTAGACAGAGCCCCTCACTAACACTCTTCAAGAGAAACCTTGATGAGTGGATGGGTAACAGAAAATACACCCCTGGGATCACTACATTGGCTCTTCTTGACAGAGGCTCAGTTAATTAATCAATGGGGTGGCAAAAGCTGACACACTCTGACTAGGCTTATGAATGTCCTCGGGCAGATAGCCTGGTAGGGTCTATATTAGAACACCAAACTTTCAAAATGTCGAGTGTTCTAATATTGACCCGTTTTCAGCGAATGCTGAAAATATCGAAGAAACAGAAAAATGAATTTTTTTCCCTAGGGAAAGAATTCAGTTGTCCGTTTTGATTGCTTCGGTATTTTCAGCAATGTGGTGGAAAGTTACGGGTTGGGTTCAGGTAAGTGTGCAGTTGTGTGGACGTGAGAGTTAGGGCGGGGTAGGTGAGTTAGGGTTAGGGCATGGGTTAGGTAAGTGTGCGGTTGTGTGGACCTGAGGGTTAGGGTGGGGTAGGTGAGTTAGGGTTAGGGCGCGGGTAAGGTGAATGTGCGATAGTGATGGACCTTAGGGTTAGGGTTTGGGTTAAGGTAAGTGGATAGTTAGTGGTGCATGTACAGTTTAGTGTAGGGTTAGGTGTAAGAGTTTAGGTGTATGTGTGTGGATTGCTGTTTGTTTGGTGTGCTTGTGTTGTGTTTATTTGTTTTGGAACAGCGATTTTTTTCCCTAGGAAAAAACTCACTGTTCTGTATGTTCGCTGTTTTAAATTTTTGATTAATAGGGATCGATATTAGAACACTCAAAATTTTGAAAGTTCAGTGTTCTAATATAGACCCCCCCTCCCCCAGTACCTGCCTATGAACCTATGAACTACTTATAAAGGTAATATTATACTAGGAGGTGATTTCAATTGTATCACAAATATTGCAGAAACTACCAATAGGAAATCTCCTAGACTAGTGTCCTTAGCCAAACAGTTAAAAAAATGGAAAGAAATGTTAAAATGAAAAGAAACCTTTAATGATTTGGGGTCAAATTCTTTACTATTCTTACACCAGGACTATAGACATGGTAGCCAATCTAGAATAGATAAAATTTATATCTCACAAGAGCTGTATTCCAAAATCTTGAATTTTTCAATACAATCTTGTCCCTTTTCAGATCATAATTCCCTGTTATTAACAATACACTTGGAATTCAATTAATTAGTTATTACTTCAATGATTCCTTCATATATCACAAAAAATAAAGACTTTAAATATTGGATAACTTCTGAACTTCAGCTTTTCTTAAAGATTAATTATAAACCTGAAACTAACACAATTATGGTTTGGGATTCTCTTAAGGCAAATATATATGGTAAAACCATTAGCTGGTACAAAAATAAAATTAAAGAATGGGACTCAAAGTTACAGCAGCTCCAAAATCAAATATTATTTCTTAAATCTAATAAAAGCTTAAATACTATAGATAATAATAAAAAATAGAAGACACAAGCAAGAAATACAATGAAATATTATCCCATAAAACTAATTTAGCTATGGAAAAGCTGAAATTAAATTCTTATGCTACCTCTCCTAAGCATCTTCATAACCTATCTATGAAAGTTAAGAAACAATCAAAAATGAATAACATTGATAGTATCTTTCATGATGGGAAAAAGAAAAAGTCTTGGACATAGGGGACAGTCTGTATTATTTTAATTATCAGTATGCAGAGCATCATAAAGATAAAATAAGTAAGAAGTTAGAGTATATAGTTCCCAACATAACAAGAATTCCTGAGGAACTTAAGCTAGATCTACAAAAACCTATTTCTCAAAAGAAAATTATAGATGGGATTAAAGGAAGTAAATCTAATAAAGCACCTGGAATACATGGCTTAATTATCAAAATGTATAGATTGTTCCCTTTTTCTATAATCTCTCTCCTACATAAAACCTTTCTTGAAGTTCAAACATTAGCAAATATTCCTCCTTCTTGGAGATATTCTCTAATTTCCCCTATATTAAAAGAGAATAAGGACCCTAATCATTGCAACTCATATAGACCAATTTCTTTGCTGAATAATGAGTATAAACCATTTATGTCAATTATGGTCAATAGATTGAAAATACCCATATCTAAAATTATTAATGAAGACCAAACTAGTTTCATATATAACAGGCATACACAGGATAATATTAAAAGAGTATTAACTCTGATAGATTACCGCACCAGAGGAAACCATGAAGCATTGATAATAGGTCACGATATTCAAAAGGCCTTTGACTCCTTAAATTGGGGTTATTTATTTAAAGTCTTACAGTTATTTGACCCCCCTTTTTATAACAATGATAAAGAAAATCTATGAAAATAATCTAGCATATGTCTAGTCAGGTCACTTTACTTCCAAAGCAATTCAAATCACTAGAGGTGCTAGACAAGGATGTCCCATATCCCCTATCCTATTATCTCTGGCCAGAGAAATACTTGCCATTTTAATTTGTAATAACCCAAAGATAAGAGGTATAAATGTATATGACCAATATGTTTTTAAAATAATAATGTTTGCTGATGATGTCTTACTTACCTTACCCAACTCTAAGGAAGTATTAGGTGAAGTGGATATAGTAACAACAAATTACCAAAAAATCTCAGGACTCTCCTTCAACAAATCTAAATCAAAATATTTATTATTAAATAAAAAAGAACATACAGGTTCTAGTTAATCATATTATTGGAAACCAAGTTTCAACTCTAGGCTATTTAGAAATAGTGCTAGGCAAGAATATAGAGGAAACTTTACAGCTTAACTATGCTAAAGCCATAGACTTAATAAAGGCATTAATAAGCAAATGGAATAATTTGTTTATAACATTTGATGATAGGTTGCAACTGATAAAAATTGTTTTGTTACCTAAAATAGTATATATAGCACAAGCCCTTATACTTCCACCAGGAAAAATTCCTTAAAGAAATTACTTCAACTCTGATGAAATTCCTATGGTTTCCCAAAAGAAATAGAGTGGCATATTCTCATCATATCAGAAAATGGGAACAGGGGGGGTTAAAATTCCCAGAGATGGAAACTTAAATAAAGGCATCTATAATTAAAATTGTGATGAATTGGATAAATCCTAAATACTCTTCCAATTGGAAACAGTTACACTCTATTATACTAATGAATGAAAATTATTTATCAAAGAATGCTTTGGTAACTGACAAAAATAAGATATGGCACTGTTTAAGTTTAAATTTACAGTATGCAACAAGAAAATTAACTAAACTAACACTAATAAACAATATTTTTGAGGTGTTTTGAAAATTCATTAACACAAATTTAGATATAAAACTGTTGCATAGATTTTAATACCATTTAGTATTATAAGGGATTTCCCTGATAAAACACACACAGAGATCTTTGGTTTATGGGAAAATTATAACCTATTTTGCTTGTTGCAATGTATTGAAAACCAAGAAGCTTTGAACACACAAAGTATATTGTCAGCCTATGGCCTATCCCCTAATGACTGGTTGTTTCTTCAGAGTGTCACAGCATACACTAAGGATCTGTGTTGAATAATACATAACTCATCCTTCAAAACTGTACCAACAATTATAAACTGGATTTTTGGAATTCTATATAATAATATTAATATTAAGAATGAATTATCATATCTATATAACACTTTAATTGTCTATAAGATAGCTCCTAAAGATTCTTACTGGCAATACCTAACTAAAGGGTTTCAATTATCATTATCAATGGAAGATAAAACAAACATTTTATTTTCAGTTAAACTAACTTCTTAATCACAATTCTGGAAGATTTTTCATTGGAAATTTCTACACAAATACACCTGAGAAACTCTCAAAAATTAACCCTTCAAACAGCAAGTTATGTTGGAGATGTCATCGGTCCTCTAATGCTGACTGGTCTCATATTTTTTTATGACTGTACTAATATTAAACCATATTGGAATGAGATTAACACATTTCTTCAAGCTACCTGTACTGATATATTTGTTTTGACAAAGTCTTTAATTTTATTGAATGTTGTTAATAGTAATAATATGAACAAAGATGACCTGTATTTGTTGTGGACAATGTTAGCAAGAGCCAGAAAATGTATAACTAGAAGATGGAACTCTAATGTAGCGCCAACAATGGAGGAATTCCTATCATCATCGAAGAAATGCATACTAATGGAGAAAAGAACTGAAGAGTTAAAAACTTTTCCTAAGCCATTGGTTTATAGTCCATGGAGGAAAGTTTTGAATTTGATTGATACCCTACAGATGGAACCAAACTCTTCCTAACTGTCATAGTTTATATATTAACTTATTATTTAACTATAAATGTTTTTATCTAAATCCTTTTTGTCAGGCTGAAAGTAAACACTGTAAATAGTTATTGAATGTTATGAATACATTAAATTATTGTGTTATTTCATCAAAATAAAAATCATTTGAGTAAAAAAAATGAAAGAAAGAATACAGTCACACCTTTGTGAAATAAAAATAAATGTAGACAGTAATGCTTTAGCAAAACACATTATGACTGAAGGCAGTTACCACAGTTTTAAATTTAGGGTTATACAGAAACTATATGCTAATGTTAGAGGTGGTAATACAGGTATTAGAACTGAAATGGCTGAATACAGGTGGATTAACTATTTTAGGGAAGAGATACCACCTGGATTAAATGTAAAAAACAGTGTTAAATGTTATGAAATATAGGAGGGACTTCTTATGAATTTTTCTTATGAATTCTGTTGTTTTCTGGTAGTTTTTGTTACTTTAAATAATGTCATATTTTTAATTGGTTAATTATTAATGGTCGGCAATTTGTTTTAGTATATATAGCTCTATCACAGTTGTATTTGTCTCTTAAGTATGATAAAAATTTCTTTTAATCGAAAGCTTTGCTATTTTAATCTGTATTTTTTTAAAGTTCTGAACATGTTGGGCTCATTTAGACACTACAGAGAGTTTTTACATTCTAATATCAGCTACAATTGACACAAAAAACACTCAGGAGTGAATCCAAGCCACCTCCTTTCCACACACGAATCTCTCAAAACCCTTCCAAACTACTAAAAAACAATAAAACACATTTCAAAGTATATTAATTACTAAAAAGCTATTATATTTACAGAAACAACATTTAATAATTCAGGAAATACTATTTGTATGGGATGTTCAATTTAAAACAGACTGTTATTTTCAAATAAAATATAGAATATAAACTTGCATTAAAAGAATGACAGTGATGTGTTATCCATGTTTAACTTGTAAAAGTGTGAATGTTACTCTAATTATTTAATAACATTCCAATAATAACTTTTATATATGTAAGAAACTATTTTTTGTACTTTGTTTATAGCATCATATAACTTTCCTTGCTGCTGTTACATGTCAAGTATATTATCAGAAACAGGCATTCAGAACTATTTAATAACTGAGAAGTGGTTTAGAATGCCATTAACTTTGTTTTACTTATTATCTAACTTGTATTTATTGACATCTTAGTACATGATTAAAATGTTATGATTATTTAATTTTAGACAGGAAGAAGCAGCCTGGATATTTCTTAGAATTTTAGAAATCAAGTAGCATCACAAAGGTGTTTTTGACTCTAAGTTGTTTCAACCTGGTTTTCATGACAAGGGTTTGAAAATGAACAACTCATCAATTGCAATTCACACAAAAATTCCCACAAGTGAATCCAAGCCACATCCACACGACACACCAATCCCTCAAACGTCTCCAAATCACCAAAAATCAAGAAAAAATCTCACAGTATCAAAACCACCAAAAAGTTGTTGCACTCAAAGTAATAACATTTAAATATTTCAGCAAGCAATGTGTGTATGAGATATTTAATATAAAGCTGACTCTCTTTTTAAAAAGGAGACATATCATATAAACCTTCATTAAAAGAACAACAGTTATGAGTGATCCAGGTTTAACTTGTAAAAGTGTGAGTGTTACTTTAATCATTTGATATCATTCAAATATAGTATGTAAAAATATATAGTTTTTATTCCAGACTTGATTTTTATTTTTTTGTTTTATAATGTGCAGATTTGATTTTTATTTTTTGTTTTATAATATCCAGACTTGATTTTTATTTTTCATTTTATAATGTCACTTCTACTATTATATTGCATCTTTTAATGTTGTGTCATTAGTTGAATATTTAATTGATTGTGTTTTCTCATTGACGGGGTATGATTTAAATACAAGTTGGGTTGATTGCAATAGTTTCTGATGAAGCAGTATCTGTAACTGTGAAAGCACACACAATAAAGTTCCTTGAGATTTTAGTTTTATGTTGCCTGCTTCTACTTTGGTTTGGTTCACTATATTTTTCATGTTTGGATTCTACATTATTTTTTATTCTTTGTTTATAATAGAGCAGGTGTTTCCTGGGTGCTGTTGCATGTCAGGTCTACTATCATTAGCACACTACCGGACATTTTTAAGAACCCAGAATGTAACTTACCATGCCTCTTTAGTGTCATTTGTTGCATCTTGTATTATATTTAATAGTACATTACTCAACTATGCTAAGATATCAGAAAGTGTGCCACCTAACATAAGTTTCATCATAATAAGATTAACTTTTAATAAGATGAATAGTTTAACATTTTAAACTCTAAGTAATAATAAATGACTTTAATTTAATATATAGCTAAAAGAATCAAACTTGAACATTTTAAAAAAGGGAACTAGTAACCATTTGAAGTAGGGAAAGAAAGAAATGATTTACCTTGCAAAATATAATATGCAACATCTGTTCATAAGTATTTAAGCACTTATTTAAATTAATAAGAATTCATAACCATGGAATACATTGATTTTCATTTGTCCTTCATTTTTTACTGTTTTTGTCTTTTATTAACCAACCATCTCTTGTTGCATTTCTCTTCAAAGAATTTGATAGATTCCAGTCCATTTCTAGTGTTTATTTTTCTAGGATTTTATTTTCCTGTATAAAATGCATTGCATATTCTGAGGTGTTAAAAATCTTCTTTCCTTCTGGAAGGTGAATCTTTATTTTTCCTGGAAACAAGATTTGTGCTTTAATATTGTTTTTCTTTAAGCTTTTAACAAGCACGCATGATTTTCTCTTTGACATCACTAATTGTGAATAGTCATTGCCAGATATTATAGTGTTTTCTTTAAATGTAACTGGATAATTAGTCCATGCAGCTTTTAAGACTAAATCCTTATCTTGACTTGAGAAAAAGCTTATGATCACTGACCTGGGTGAAGGTGGATTATTTTTAAAGATGAGTTAAAAAGTGGTTGATGTGTCTTTTTGATGCCAAAGGGAAAAAAACTTTAAGCAGGTTCAAAGTTTTAGGCAGCCATGTATTAAGGAATTGTGTCATACTGTCTCCCTCTTCTTTTTCAGGAATCCCATAAATCCTGGTGTTATTCCCTCTAGATCTGTTCTGTAAGTGTACTATGTTTTCTCAGAATCCACTGTTTTGTTTCAGAAGAAATTCGGAGTTATTCTCATTTTCAGTTAATCTTCCATGAAAATGAGACATTGCCTCTTCTATACTTGAGATTTGTGAAGACTTGTTTAACAGATTCACTCAACAATTCAATTAGTTTTTTTAAATTCCTCTTTAAATTGTCCATTTTGTTTCTAATTTATCTATCTTTACAGATAACTCACTGAAGTTATTCAGTATAGCCTGTATGTCTTTTTTCATTGTACTGTCCTGCACAATGGGCTTAGAGTGGCTCATTCTGAGACAGCAAGTTCATTCTAGTTTTCTTGACAGAAAAAAGTAGTTAAAAGGGTTTCAACTTTGCAATTTTTTGTAGTAAGTCTTTCAGCAGATGTTTAATAATAAATTAATGAAGATTTTAAATGTTCTATTTCAGTTTTTAGTAAAAATCCTGTTAGAGATGTTAAAATGAAGCAGAGATAACAGTGCTATCAACTGATCACCATCTTGGCCATGCCAATTAGATACTGAGCTATTTTAGTGCACAAGAAGTACTCAAGTATCTGGAGATCAGATAGCATAATGTTTAAGATCTGTAGATCAGAGTGCATGTGCTGTGTGCTGTGACTTTAAGAAGCATGTCAAAAATTAAGCGTGCATATATAAAAGCAAGGCATGTGCCATTCCTAGTGCCATTTTGAGAGTCCATCCAGGGAGTAAGCATGTATGATTGCAGCAGTTAGATTGTATATAAGTTACTTAAGTTAAAGTCAGTAAACTTCTATCATGATGTGTTTGTACAAAATAAAGCTGATTGAACAGAATGCATGAAGACTTTTCTATTGTGTCCAAAGTAGAACAGCAATATGATGACGGTGTTAGAACTGAGATAGCAGAGGATAATATTTGGAGCCATGAGGTCCAGAGATGACAGTGGAGGTAAACTAAGAGAAATAAGCACGAAAAAGAGTTAGAAAAAAAGCAAAGGTAATGAGAATATGCACAAACTACCTTCATAAAAAGGAAAAATGGGGCATTACAAGGGCACAAAATGCATTCTTAAACAAGCGGGAGGCATAAAAGGCTTATTAATTAAGGGAAATGTTTAAAGTAAAGGTGTTTGATGAAACAATTAACAGAAAAGTAAAACAAGCATGTTTAAAGGCAAAATTAATATGTTTACGTCAAAACGGGCATGTGTAGCGTAAAACAAGCACAAGAAAAGTACAGTGAGCATGAGAAGAGATTAAACAAGCAAAATGAATATAATAAGGGCAAAAAGGGCAAATTATGTGTAAATCAAGTAAGGTGAATATATGTTTTTTGGCAAAGTGTTGTGTTTTGGCACAACTGTGGCTTCATGTTGTATCAAGGGCATAACTAAAGTTATTTGACATATCTCAAAGTATGTAAAAAGTTCTTACAGTGTGTGCTCATTACTGTGTATGAATTTTGAAGAGTTATTTGTGTGCAACTATTTCATGAAGAGCAGTCAAAGTATAGCCATTTCAAAAAGTTTCTTGTGCTGGGTGTGTCTGTTCGCAGATTGCCACCATTACAGAGTGTTCCTTGCACTGAAAAGAATTACTTAGAAAGGTACCACCATTTTGGAGAAGTTTCAGGGTGGTGTGTACAGCTTATTCCCAAAATGCCATTACTTCAAAGTGTTATTGACTTTGAGCTTATCTTGCCTAGTTCATTCACATCGTGCAGTTATATGAAGTGTTTCTTAAAATTATGTTTCTTTTGCAATACAATAATTTCAAAAGTATTACAGTGCCCTAGAAACTTATTTCTCAAAGTCCAGTTATACAGAGGCTTGCATTGTGCAGTTATTTGATACGTTTCTTATATGGATGACGTGATTTCATGTATACAATAATTTCAAGAATATTACAGTACCAAAGAGAAACTTATTTTGCAAGGTTCAGTCATAAGAGGCTTGTTGTGCTATTGTGCAAAGTTACAAGTACAGGCATACATTTCTGGCATATGTGTATGTGTTCGTCCTTATTTGCAAAACCTTTCACTGGTATGTGTTAATATGACAGACAGATTTCTAAACCATTACTTTTTGTATTTGATCAGAATATTGCAGTAAATTGTAGAATATTTCAGCAAGAGTATGATATTTTTTATACAAGCAGCCTATTCAGATAAAGAAGCAAGCACCAAGGCATTCATTTGCTAAACCTAGCTGGGTTAGAGGCCATAGAAAGACAGCATTCATTTATGCATGTACCAGCAGTATATGAAAGAGAAGGTGAAATCTGTCATATTGTTGTGCAGGCTGAGTCAAGGGAAGACCCCAAGTGTTTTGACGTGCAAGTTTAGAGAAATGTGTAACCTCCCAGACAAATATTACATTCGAGAGGCATTTGTTTTACATGAGAGATCAGAAACCAGGGAAACCTTTGCAGCTTATATAACTGATCTGAGAAACAAGGATAAAATGTGTCAATTTGGTGACTTAAAAGATGAGTTAATAAAAGACTGGCACGTGTGTGGTAGTAATAATGTTGCTGTGAGAAAGATCTGGCTTCATGACAGTGATTTAGCATTGAGTAAAGCCATAAAGATTTGTCAAATCCATGAAGTGACAGAAAAACACACCAGTATGTTTGCGAGGGACAAGAGCGTGGTTTCAGTAGGCTCCAAAGCAAATGTAGATAGCATGCAACATCTGGCAAACAGAAGTAGGCCTAAACACATGGCAGCCACAGCCCCTGCTAACTCATCAAGGAAACCACGTAGTTTTCCAGCAAGTTCTCAGACCAGTTCAGTTAAAGGAGCATGCTCAGTACAGCACAAGCATGAATCAGCAAAACCCAAGTCCATATTTATTGTTCAGTGTTGCAATTGTAGTGTGCAGTCTAAAAGAGAAATGCTTGGCATTCAGTCAGGAATGTCACAAGTGTAAAAAATTGTACCATTTCCAAAAAGTTTGCAAATAAAGTAAACCTCATGCAGTTGTAAAGAAAGGTCACAAAAAAAAGCAGGTTGATCAAGTAGAGATGCAGCAGTCAGCTTTCTATGTGGATGGTATATCAGTAATTGGTGAAAGAGTTGATGCAGTGAACCTACTGGCAAAAAGTGAAGTGTTCTTTACTATCCAGATCAATGGTAAATCCACACAGCTTAAAGTAGACACTGGTTTCAAGTGTAATGTTATATCAGAGAACTGAGAACTAATGAGCAACTCAATGTGGCCAGTAGTGCAAAACTTGTGGCTTATGGAGGTGGAGAGATTCAAACTGAAAGTTCAGTGATGCTTTTATGTTATCTGGCCAATAACTGTTATAACTTGTTTTTCTATGTAGTCAGAAGACCAGTACAGTCTTTATTGGGTCTCAAAGATATTTTGAGAATGAATCTACTTTCTTTTACCAAAGAAGTTCATCATATAAGTGCCTCTCCTAGTTCTAATTTTTCTGAAGCCATTTTCTCAGAATATGCTGATGTTTTCAATGCCAGGTTGGCAAACTTCCAGTAGCATATTCCATGAAGTTAGACACAGAGGTCACTCCAGCCATCAGACCAGCAAGAAGGGTTACAATAGCTATGGAGAATAAAGTTAAGGGCTCAGTTGGATAAAATGGTGCAGTAAGGTGTAATTTGTCCAGTTACAGAACCAACTGAATAGGTATCGTCTATGGTAGCAGCTCACAAAAAAGGTTCAGATGAAATCAGAGTATGCATTGACCTAAGAGATTTGAACAAAGCATTGAAAATACCATATCATCCGATGCTCACAGTTGAAGAGGTCACAGCCCTAATACCAAATACCACTGTTTTTTTTCTGTCTTGGATGCAAAGAGTCTTTCAGCATGGAATGGAGCAATTTTTTTGGGTTATCCATATACCATAATAATAGACGATTTATTGGTTGGAGACAATGGTGAAGCAGACCATGACAGAAACCTAACAAAAGTTTAGACAGAGCACATGAAGTAAACTTGAAGCTCAATCCTCTGAAGTACAAATTCAGACTTCCAGAAGTTACGTATGTAGGCCATTTATTTACCAGTACTGCTTGAGACCACACCTGAACAAGCAAGCAGCTATTCTTGAGATGTCAGCATCAAACAATGTGCAAGCTCTACAGCATTTCTTAGGCATGGTCAACTATTTAGACAGCACCTTTAAGAGAGCTAACATGCAAAAATGTTGCATGATCATGGTCAGAACAGCACCAGAAGACCTCAAGCAGAAAATTGGCACCCCACCTAAATTAAGATACTACGATGTGAACAAACCAGTTACTCTTTCCTGTGATGCTTCAAAATTTGGTCTTGGTGCAGTTGTACTTCAAGAGGGCAGACCAGTAGCCTATACATCTAGAACACTTACCCAAACTGAGATGCAGTATGCTCAAATTGAGAAAGAACTTTTGGCAATAGTATTTGCATGTTCCAAGTTTCATGATTATATTTATGGTCGAGCTATTCAGATTGAAACTGACCACCAACCTCTAGCTAGTATTCTAAAGAAGCCTATGCATTCAGCTCCAGCAGGATTACAAAGAATGATGATCAAATTGCAAAAGAACAACTTCAAGATGATCTATATGAAAGGCAAACTACTCTATCTTGCTGATACCTTATTCAAATTGTCCATGAATACAACAGAACAGCTTGACACAGAGAACTTTGACTTTAATGTGATGGCTATGCATAATTTTTCTACCACTAGACTTGATGAGTTCAGAGACCACACAAGGGCTGATCCAATTTTTCAAAAGCTCAATCGCTACATTAATGTTGGATGGCCATCAAAGCAATTTAGCATACTACCTGAAGTGCAAACCTATTTTCCTTACAGACATGAAATGTTGATGGAAGATGGCATTATTTTCAAAACGTCCTAAAATTGTTCTTCCTGCTTCCTTACAACATGAGTACATCCAGATTTTGCATTGTAGTCACCCAGGTTCTGCATCCACTAAGAAGCAAGTGAGAGAATTAGTATTTTGGCCTTCATTACTGAAAGACATTGATAAGGTACTTTCTTCTTGTTCAGTATGGACTAGTACTAGACCTCATTTGCAAAGAGAACCACTTCAGCTAAACCTAGTTCCTGAACAACTTTGGTCAACAGGAGCCACTGATATCTTCAAGTGGAACAATCAACACTACTTGGTATTGGTAGACTCTTATTCAAATTGGTTTGAAATTGATCTACTACCTAAACTAACATCCATTACTGTTATTCTTCTTCTTTTGGCTTTTTCCCGGTTAGGGGTCACCACAGTGGATCACCTGTCTGCTCATGATTGGCAGTGGAGTTTTACAGTGCCAAGGTGCCAGCCCAGTGCCCAACCTTCCACAGAAGGCATGCATGCACACACTCACACCTAAGGCTAATGTGGAGTATCCAATCCACCTACAGCATGCCTTTGTGATGTGGGAGGAAACTGGAGCACCCAGAGGGAACCCATGCAATCACAGGGAGGACATGCAGACTCCGTACAGAAGGCACTCCAACCGAGAATAAAAAAAAATAAAACCAAAAAGTTTCTTGCTGTGATGCAGCAATGCTAACCGCTGCACCACCGTGGCCGTCCATACATCCATGACTTTTCAGGCTTGTTGGCTGTTGGTGAAGCACCCACCAAGAGGAGAAAATGCTGAGAGAAGAAAGGAGCCACTTTTGAGATTTTAAGTATTTTTCCTCTGTGTATTTGCTAAGGTTTTCTGCATAGCCACCTATTTTGAGCATTTTCTGGCTTGTTAAACTTGATTTTTGCATTAGTAACTGTATTTAGAGCACAACCTATAGCTGTTTACTGAATTTCCTGTTTGCACTTATTTTTAAAATAGTTTTTTTCTCAAAACTTGCATTTTATCTGTCTTTGGCCTAGCACTCTTGTGTGGGGTCATTTACTGCACTGTTATAACTTGTTGATACTTATGAACCTCTGCTATCTCTGAAAAAAAAACAAAAAAACAAAACAACTCTTGCTTTTCCCCACTTTTCTGATATTTAAAAAAGTTCAGTTACAGGCTTGCTGTTCTTGAACTGTTTGTAAGTTACTGTGAGGCCATTTTTTGCTTGGGCAAAAGGGAAGTCTCTCTGTTGATCAGTGGCAGTGAAAAATATTGAGCAGCCTGCATGCCCCTGTGGGAGTGGTTACTGACTTGAAACTGTAATTTTATTGGCCATTTTGGGTCAATTCCAAAACTCCTTCATCTTCCTCTCTTAAAACCTGGTTGCCTCGTGGTTTTGGTGTCTTTTCAGGCTTGTTGGCTGTTGGTGAAGCACCCACCAAGAGGAGAAAACGCTGAGAGAAGAAAGGAGCCACTTTTGAAATTTTAAGTATTTTTCCTCTGTTTATTTGCTAAGTTTTTCTGCATAGCCACCTATTTTGAGCATTTTCTGGCTTGTTAAACCTGATTTCTGCATTAGTAACTGTATTTAGAGCACAACCTAGAGCTGTTTACTGAATTTCCTGTTTGCACTTATTTTTAAAATCGTTTTTTTCTCAAAACTTGCATTTTATCTGTCTTTGGCCTAGCACTCTTGTGTGGGGTCATTTACTGCACTGTTATAACTTGTTGACACTTGTGAACCTCTGCTATCTCTGAAAAAAAAAACACAAAAAAAAATCTTGCTTTTTTCCCACTTTTCTAAGATTTAAAAAAGTTCAGTTACAGGCTTGCTGTTCTTGAACTGTTTCTAAGTTTCTGTGAGGCCATTTTTTGCTTGGGCTAAAGGGAAGTCTCTCTGTTGATCAGTGGCAATGAAAAACATTGAGCAGCCTGCCTGCCCCTGTGGGAGTGGTTACTGATTTGAAACTGTAGTTTTATTGGCCATTTTGAGTCAATTCCAAAACTCCTTCATCTTCCTCTCTTAAAACCCTCTTTTGCGCGTTTTTGTGCATAGCGCAACAGCGGGCAGCGCCTAATTGGGTTTAAACTATTCCTGGCTCCACAAAGTCTGCTCTTCACTTTTTCCCTTAGAACTGCTCTATCTCTCAATTTAAACACCATATTCTCATTCTTAGGCCCTTCACTGGTCCAATTAAGTAATCCTACAAGTTAGCACTATTAAACCATAAGCACTACTTACTCTTATACTTTCTACGATTACCCTGTCCTCTACTGGTCCATCTTAAATTCAGTTTCCCTACATTACTCTAGCATGTCCAAAGGTCAGTCAATGGTTTCCTCTCCAGTCCAGTTGGTGAATCTGGGAATTCTGAGGCAATGTTACAACTGTCTCATGTACACGGACAACCCTCTCCTCCCCCAAACAGGTTCAAATATATGTGAGAGATGCAACTATTTAGCCAAACTGGAGGCTGAGCTCTCTCATCTCAAAACTGGTGTAACCAGTCAGGAGGAGAAGGTAACCTCACACAACACAATTCCAGTATCACATAGTCCCACCACATCAGTGAACCAAACACATAAATACACAAAAACATACTCGGAGGCTCTAAATAAAAATCTACCTAAGCAACAGAGACCTCCAAAGCAGACATCCAAGCAAACGCTACCTCAAAACAAAACACACACAACACATAGCCCACAAAGTCAGTGTGCCAAGCAGCCACAGCCCTTAAGGCTGAATAACACACCTGATACTCTTGTAATAGGTGACTCTATTGTCAGACACACTGATGTCCCGCTCACCAGGCTGAATAAAGAGAAGGTCACGGTGAGCTGCCTGTCTGGTGCTAGGATCCGCCACATAACGCAAACACTCAGGTCACTCCAAAGCAAATACAAATATGACTCAGTCATTGTACATGCTGGTGTGAATGACCTGAGACATACCTCCCTGGACTACATGAAAAGAGACAAAGAGGAGCTCTCTGATCATGTAGCCCAGGCTGGTATGACCCTGACATTGAGCAGCATCCTACCCTCACCTAGAATGATGCCACAGTACAAAGACAAAATGATCGATTTTAACAATTGGCTAAACTTTTGGTGTCATTCAAAGGGGATCCAGTGTCTGTCAGCCTGGGATCTCATGCTCGACAAGCCACGTTGCTTCACTGGGGATAGCTTGTACCTGTCACCACTGGGCTTTCGGATATTGGCAAAGGCTCTTGCCACCCCCATAGTGCCTTTTTTAGGCAAGGCTCAAAAGTCAAACCCACCCCCATAGACAGCACAAGGAACAAGAAACTAAGGGTAATGCTGCTAAACACCAGAAGTCTTAACCTCAAGATGCACGCACTCGAAGCTCTCCTCAGTATGGAGAGCATCGATATCTGTGCAGTGACAGAATCCTGGTTCAAGGCTCCAGTGAGCACCCTAGCACTACCAGGCTATACCTCATATCATGCTTTTCGGCCCCAAATCCCGGACCGAACCACAAAAGGAGGGGGAGTTTCCATATTTATCAAGGATATCCACACCTCCAGGTTAGTGGCATTGCACGAAGTGTCGGAGACCATCTATGTGCAACTAACAGTAGGCAAGACTGATTTTCAGTTTATAGCATTTTCAGACCACCCTCTCAAAGTCAGGAATCCCACGTGGCTTTCCTGAAAACATTGGAGAACATGAAGATCTCTCCGAACACCATTATATTGGGCGACTTTGACTACCCAAACATTGACTGGGAGCAGTACTCAAGCCCCAGCACCTCAGCCCAAAGGTTCCTGGAAATTATAAACTCAAATGCTATGGAACAACTAGACCTGATCATTACCACCATGGGGACTCTATGCTCCACACCAGAGGTATATCCCTCATTGGTAAGATCAGACCATAAATTAATTTCACTGGATGTCCACATCCCGACCCCACCCCCAGCCCAGAAAACCACAGTGAAAAACTTCTCAAAAGTGAACTTCTCAATTCTCAAAACTGAAGTGGAATCCTTCAAGGCCACAGGGCCAGTGGAAACTACGGCCCAAACTGCAGAATCCTATATAAATGCATTCTATGGACATCTCCAGGAATGCATGGATCATGCTATCCCAAACAAAACCAAGACCCAATCATCCAAAGGTAGGCATCCAGTCTGGTGGACCCCTGCCATAAATAAACTGTACAACAGAAGGAGGAAGCTACTACATGATAGAGCAAAATTCCTAATAGGGAAGGCATCTCTGATCAGTACTAGCAAAAAAGTACGATCCCTCATAAAATCCTCCAAGGCCAGCTTCGAGAGAAAAATTGCACAGGACACCAAAGACAATCATAAGGCTTTTTCAGTTATGTTAGTAACCTGGGATGCAACTCCCAGACTTGTTCTGAGTTGATTCTAAATGACAAAAATACACTGAACCCACAGACATCGCCAATATCCTGGCAGACAGGTTCAGTGCAAACTTTTCCCCCCCCCCCCAAAAGAGCAAGTATCTATCCCGGCAGAGGGCTGCCTCCCAAACATCTCTGATGCTCAGGTGAAGGCTGCCCTCTCCAAAGCAAAAAACACTGCTTCCATGGGACCAGATGGTGTCCCAGGTTGCATCCTACATGAACTCCAAGAGGAACTAATCCCTCAAATAAAACAGCTATACAATCTCAGCCTCACTACAGGATATGTGCCCACAGAATGGCGTACAGCACCAGTGGTCCCACTCCACAAAGGTGGAGCCTCTACGGATCCTGGAAACTATCGCCCCATAAGCCTGACTAGCTTAGTCTGCAAGGCTATGGAGAGGATCATCATGGAGCTCATAAACAAAGACATTGGGGACCTACAGACACTAGATCCTACCCAGTTCGGCTTTGTCAAGGGCAGATCCTGCCTTTTGAACCTGGTTGACTTCTTCAAAACAGTCACCAAAGCCATAGATGAAGGGAAGGTAGTCTACACAGCCTATCTGGACCTTGCAAAGGCATTTGACACAATACCCCACTCGGGCATCATAGATAAGCTATCCAGCTTAAATATAAACCCCTATGTCACAAGATGGGTCACAAACTGGCTCAAAGACAGAACCCACAGAGTGAGAGTTGCTGGAGCCATGTCAGACTTGAAACCGGTCACAAGTGGCATCCCACAGGGTTCTGTCCTGGGACCACTCTTGTTTGGTATATACTTTTCCGAGGTACAGACAAACGTGAGAGGACTATGGCTCACCAAGTTTGCAGACGACTGCAAACTGGGCGCCATAATCAACTCTCCAGCTGACACAAACATCCTTCAAAAAGGTCTCACAGAGACAGATAACTGGTGCCAGTGCCATGGTTTAAAGCTAAATGCCAAACAATGTATAGTCATACCCTTTGGCAAAAACAATGTGCCCACAAATTACCACGTAGGCGGAAACCCATTAAGTACAAAGAAAGTTATTAGGGACCTGGGGACCCAAGTTGATAGCAATCTCTCCTTTGAAAACCACATTGCCAAAGTGGTTAGAAAGACCTTCTACATAGCCCACCTCATCACGAAGTGTTTCACATCTAGATCAAGAGAGGTAATCGTGCCCCTTTATTCATCCCTCATCAGGCCCATCATAGAATACAATGCCCCTTTTGGGATGTACCTTACCCGACACCTGCAGCAATTAGAAAGACCCCAAAAGTATCTCACCAAGAGGATCAAGGGTCTCAAACAGATGCCATGTGCTGCTCGGTTAAAAAAACTCCAGCTCTACTCAGTTGCATACCGCCTACTTCAAGGCGATCTATGCCTGACATACAAAGCTATGTCAAATCCAGAATTAATGGACATGCTCCACCTCAGTAAATCTAAATCCCTTAGAGCCACACGCTCGAGGGACTTGAACCTCAGCACAGAAATAAATAGAACTTGCTGGAGGGACAGGTTCATATCCCAGAGGCTCCCTTCATTCTGGAATAGAATTCCAGTTCATGTGAGGTAGAGCACCTCACTGAATCTCTTCAAGAAGAATCTCGATAGGTGGATGGGGGATCATAGGTTTGTCCCAGGGATTACTCCCGTGTCACTATTAGACAGAGGCACAGTAAACTAAACCTTAAAAAGGGCACAGTATACTCAAATCAAGCGGTGGCGTAAGCCATACAGAATCGGGCTAGGCTTATAATTGCCCCAGGGCAGATAGCCTAGTATGAACCTATGAACCTATGAACCTATTACTAAGCTGAAATGTCATTTCTCAGTCCATGGTAGTCCACACAAAGTTATTTCTGAGAATGGTACTCAATTTACTAGTCAGTTGTTTCAGAAATTTGCAAGAGAATGCAAGTTTGTACATGTTACCAGCAGTCCTGAATATCCACAGTAAAATGGTATAGCTGAACATGTAGTGCAGAGTGCAGAGCAACTACTTGAAAGGTCAAATTGTGACAATGCTGATTTTTTTTTAAATTTGCTTAATCTCAGAAACATACCCCATGATGATATTCTCGATTCCCCTGCTCAAACACTTCCTTCCACTTACTAACTACTCGTTAGTTCCAGTTTATTGAGCCCTAAAGCTAAGAACAATAAGAGAATCAAGGCTCAATTATTGCAGAAGCATTCTATCTGGACGTCCACTTATGACAAGTTGAGTGACAGTGAGTATACAAATGTCAAAAGGCTTCAACCAGGTTGGTCAAGTTATAGGTATATGTGCTGAGCTGAGATCCTACCTTGTAGAATATGAGGCTATGGAGTACAGGAAAAATCGTAGGCATCTTCTTTCTGTACCAGAATCATCATCACAACATTGTTTCAGTAACGCAGACTCTATATCTCAGAGTGAACCGAATGTTGTTTCCATTCCAGAGTGTATTCCTACCTCTGATTCCATTCCTGAAGAGGATCCATATAATTTTAAGATTGAACATTTTGCAGAGACAGCTCCAGTTGTTAAGTCAATTTCCCAGTTTCATGTCACACGATATGGATGAGTATCCAGACGCAGTGTGAAATATGCAGCAACATGGACTTGTGTATTTATGTATCTTATCTTGTGTTTTTCAAGAGGGAGGATTCAGATCAGAATGCACGTGCTGTGTGCTGTGTTTTTAAGAAGACTGAATGTGCACATATAAAAGCCAGGCACGTGCTACTCCTAGTGATATTTTGAGAGTACAGCCAAGGAGTAAGCATGTATGATTGCAGCAGTTAGTTTGCATATAAATTACTATGTCAGTAAACTTCTGTAGTGATGTGTTTGTATAAAATAAAGCTGCTTGAACAGACACCATGAAGACATTTTTATTGTTTCCAAAGTAGGAGAATGACAAGATCTTTGCTTACAATGCACAAGGTGCAAGGTTTTATCTTAACCTCTAACCAATGCTTATGTGGAGGTTTGCATGTTCTCAGTGTGTCTCTGTGGGGGGTTGTCTTACCTCAGAAAAACATGCGAGTTATTTATAGAACTTTGTCTACTGCATACTTTTCTAGCTAGTTTCACTGCGTGTGAGGTATTAACTGGAAATTGTCCACTTTTATTAAGCATCTATTTGGTTTGTTTAATTCTGATCTTGTGCCAAGGAGTGCGTCATATAACTTGTTAGCAATTAAAAGCTTTCTCTAGAGGCTTCTTTTTCTGTTTAAAACTTTAATTTTAAGGCTCACTGCTGCTTTTCTGCTGCAAGAAACATTTCTGCAGTTTGTTTCCCATCCTCCCTCTCTGTTTGTATGCTGTTCTTATAGTTGGTGGCTTTGCAGTTGCCCACCCCTACTGTAAATTTGATCTGGTACACTCCTCCCAGACTAGTGTTATTACCTCATTCTACCTAATACAGGGAGAACATCTGAGAAAGCCAATCCACTTAGTTTCTGCTCCTGCTTTCTCTCTTTCCACTTAAAAAAAGAAAACAATTCTAAGCTTGTTTCCTGCCTTTCCTCTGGGTAGTCTAGTCCGGATACAGATTTGCTGTGTCCAGGACTGTTTGTGGGCTTCTAAGCCCCCGAGCCTTTCTCTGTTGGAGGGAAGCCTTCTAGCTTAATTTTGTTTCTTAGAACTAGCCAGTTTTTTAGTTTCAGCACTCAAGTCTGTTTTTTTGAGCTCAGCACTTGTTCAGAACTCGTTGTAAGCACTAAATAAGCTACAAATTACTGCAACACTCAACTTTCCTCACTTGTCTAGAGGAAAACAATTTCTAGTACTTAACAAATAAGCAGCTATCCAGGCATGTCTAAGGGTCAGCTCCTGGCCTTTTCCCTTGTCTACCTGATGAATCTGGGTATCTTGGGTCAATGCAGCAATTGCCTCATGTACATAGACAACCCTCTCCTCTTACCACCCAACACTACAACCTGTGAGAGATGCACTTATATAGCCAAACTGGAAGCAAAGCTCTCTTCATCCAAGACTGGACTAGACAGTCAAGAGGAGAAGGTAAAGACTTGCATCACACCACACTCATCACATAGTCCCTCAAAACCTACACCACCAAAACACACACATAGAAACACAAAACACACACCTACATTCATTGAGGCTCTCAGTAAAAACCTGCCCAAGCAACAGGAACCTCCAAAGCAGAAACACAATCAACCTTCTCCCAGCAACACAACCCAACCCAACCCACAGCCCATAAGGCATACCAACATACCCAACACTCTAGTCATAGGTGACTCTATAGTCAGGCACACTGATATTCCACTCACCAGGCTAAACAAGGAGAACATTACTGTCAGCTGCCTGTCGGGTCCCAGGATCTGCCACATAACGCATGCACTCAGGTCACTCCACAACAAGTACAAATATGACTCTGTCACAGTGGCAGCTGGTGACTTCAAATCAAAAGGGGGCTGCAGGAGACAGCTGAATGGGTGGGGCCAATGGGAAGGGGTGTGACCAACTAGAAAGGGGAGTGGCTATGCTCAAAACCACAAAAACTAACTAATACGCTGCCATGGGTGCCAAACCGTCATTATGAGAGTCCAATCAAGACAAAATGAAGTGTAGAAGAATAAAAATATTTCAAAGCATTGGCTGCATGACAGCTTACTTAATATCTAGATGGAAACAAAAAGGTTGTGAGGCATGAAAAAATAAATTACTTTTAAATACATTACTGGAATGCCAGTCAAAATCAAGTATAAGAAAAACAAGCAGCACTCAACTCAAACCACTTCTTGCACTGCAGTTCTAATTATAATTATAATTTATATTCAGCTTTATTAAAGTTCCAAGTAACACGCTGAAAGTAGAAATCTCTGTGATGCCCCCACTTGTAAAAATGTTTATTATCCAAAAAAGACCTGCTGCCTGAGAACTATCTACTTGTTTCATGGGGAAAACATGATCAAAGTATAAAATGAAAAGCAAACAAGAAACAAGCTCAATATACATTGCTTAAAGGATTACTGTACAGGTTATGGACCATACGATTGGCATTCTGTTTAATTTTCGGGTAAAGCCTGCAGAGATGACTGGGAGTCTCCAGCAAGTGTAATGAACTTCTTAAAATAATGTAATCCTGTCCTTTATTACAAATACTGTCATATGCATTTCAATACCCAAGGCTTATACATTATCTAGTTAAGTATTCTCTACATGGCAACAACAGAAAGGCTTTCAATGCTGGCAATTCTTTAACAGTATGCTTATTAAAGCTTACTTGCATCTTACGATCTCAGGCAAGCTTTCCTGATTGTCATTAAAGTATTGCTACTTAAACACAGAGCAACAGGCACATTCTGGGTAATAATAAACATAAATCAACAGTATATAAATATGGCAAACCCGAACATTCTGCAAAATCAAGGGCAGAATAAAAGCAGTACTTGTGTCTACCTTAGATGGGGGGATACTCTGCACATTTACACTGTATAACTGCTTCCTGCCTTGCTTGGACACATCCAGAGTCACACTACATGAGGCAGTGGGGTGCAACAAGTATGTCACAATTTGAAATGTCTCTGGCTGATTGTGATGGCCCTGACACATTTGTCATACCTCTCAAGCTCAGAGCAAGAAATCTGGACAAAGCCATACATAGAAGTGGGACAAGGCCCAAAAATAAGGACAATTTTAAATATTGCTGTTATAAACTTAGAAAGGTAATAGAGTAGTAGGTTTTGCATTAGTATGAATTTATGAAGTGCATGAAATCTGAAACACAAATGTCTGTCATTATTTTCTAACTTCAGTCTTTAATGATTTGCTACTAATTTGCCAAAAAAACACAATTTTATGAAAAATGGACCAAAATGTGATGCAAAAATATAAAATAGCCACACAGCTGGGAACCTGTCAAAGAAGGGACACCTTTTTAATATTAGTACTGCTAACATGAGCAGCTGACAAAATAAAAGTATCTGCATGCATTTCTGAAATAAAAGTAATCTATAACTCTGATTATTACAGTTATTGCTTAATTGTAAACCCTCCATGTTTTCTTCCAAAATTGCCATTTAGTGGCGGGATTATTAGGGGAAGAGCAACATTTTGAGCCAAAATCGGGGACAGTTCAAAGGTTTGGATATGCCTAATTCTTTAAAGCAATTTATTTGCACATACCTCTCAACCTGTTAATGCAGAAAATCTGGACAAGGCCAAATATACTTATAAACAGTACAAAAAATGTTGTATAAACTGAGACAGTTGATAGAATAACAGGTCTTGCTTTAGCATGCATTTTTCTGAAGGTTATGAAGTCTGTAACTCAGTGTCTGTCATTATTTAGTGACTTAATTCCTAAATTATTTGCCAGAAAACCACACATTTAATGATGAACATACCAAAAATAAGAAGCAAAAATCTACTCATTCTGTGAAAATCTGGACAGTTGAGAAGTTTAGTTCAGCCGGGGCTGTCTTTGAGTTTGCCGCCCTTCCCCCTCACAAAACCATGGTCGAATGGAGCCTCCCCCCTTCAGCTATTCCAATGAACCATTACTTGGCTATTTCATCCCATTTACCATAAACACTAATGTGAATACTGCTTTACTTCTACGATGATTTGGACTTCATTTGAAAGTTTTATTTTGCATTTTACAGCACAAACACTAAGACATCTGCTAAACAAAGCAATGCAATCTCACAACGAAAACTTAGCATTAAAACTTCTCTGCCCTTGAAACTCACATTCATTGAAACATCATGGAAACCCACATTCAAAGAAAATACATTTTGCCAGTGACAGATAAAGATTAACTTTGGGCTGTTTTCAAATGATAGGCTTTTTGCACATGAAGCATACACGTGGTCTTTGATACACCTTTCTGATTTTATTAAATTATATTCCTTGTATAATATAGTACAGCTGCAGAGGGCTTTTTAATTTTGTTTTGAACATTTTTCCAGTAAACATTGAAATAAAATGCATGCACCAGTAATGACAAAACTGCCCAATTCAGAACATTTCTATCATAGAAGTCTACTCAAACTTCTCCAGTCCACCAGTATCAGTAAATATGCACAATCTCTGAAGAAGTAAAAGTCATCTAAATAATTCCACATTAAATAAATCTGTAACTAATGAAGAGGTTGCTGCTAGCAAACAACTTTATATGTCATTGTTTTATCTACAAATAAAGTGTCTGTTACCCTTGAGGAATAAATTGTCTATGTTTCATTAAAATATGATAAGCCTGACAACAACTATCTACTTGTTTCATGGGAAAAACATGACCAAAGTATCAGTAAATATGCACAATCTCTGGAGAAGTAAAAGTCATCTAATAATTGCAATAGGGAATGGATGGCAAACTGATAGGTTCAGAGTTACTAGGTATCTTCACCAAAAAGGACTGCAGCATCCACCCCCTTTACAATACAGTACAGTATCAGCAATGCATCTATCTACTGCAGGAGTAGAACCCACAGCCTTCTGCATCAAAATCAATTACACTACCGGTTGTGCTATTAACAATGCAAGCCAGCTCAGCATAAGCATAACTAAACTTTTGTTCCCCTGCAGCTCTCAGCTGTTTGTAAAATCTACTTGACACTCAGCTATATCTCTGAACTTTGCAGCACAAGAAATCTGGAAAAAGCCAAAAATTAGTGGGGGGGGGCAAAAAACAGGGACACAATTTAAACATTGCTTGTCTAATGTTGGAAAGTTGCTAGAATAAAATGCTATGTTACCACCTTTCATTTCACTGCCAAGCATTGAACCCAGGACCCTGTGCAAAACAGTCACAGCAACATACCACTATGCCAAATCAATCATCTATTTTATGAAAGAGGAAGACTGAAACTTAAATGGCTACATTCAGTGAATTCAGTTCTCACCATAGCTGTCAACATTTTAGCACAAAACACCTGAACAAAGCCAATAATGGGGGAATACAATCCCCAAACATATTCAGTGAGTTTAGTTATCACCATAGCTCTCAGCCTTGGCACAAAAAACCTGGACGAAGCCAATAATGGGGGAATACAGTCCCAAAAATAGGGACACATTTCAAATATCCATCTTATAAACTTATAAACTTGCTATAATAATAGGTTTTGTGTTGCCATGTACTTTCTGAAGAATATGAAGTCATTTTTATTTATTTAACATTTGTTAACCAGGGAAGTCTGACTTGTAACAAAAGGCAATTTTTGCCAGAGGAAGAAACACTCCAGACATGTCTTTGTAAGATGAGAGGACACCAGAGCAAACCCACACAAACACAGGAAGGATATGCAGACTCCACATAGAAGGCACCCCAGCCAAGAATCAAACCAGATAACCTGTAGCTGTTAGACAACAATGGTACCACTGCATCACTGCAAAACTGACTATGTTGCGAAACAAACATATAGAAACCACAGATTTTATGAGGAACAGAACAAATATGAGGCAAAAATCTACATTTTTTTTTACAAATGGTGGTGGGTAGGGAATTCAGGCTCTTGCTCTTTGGACCAAAGGTAAAGGGTTCAAGCCTTATTCTCTACCCACTACCATGTTGTGACTAGGGCATTTCACACACACACACACACACACACACACAAACACACACCTGCCCTGCAAGTCTGAAGCTTCATTGTTTATTGTATCATGCACCATCATTGCCGTGCCTGAGGAGCTATTATCCCGTGAGAGAACCTAAGGCTTGTTCTAGCTGTCCCGTGAGACCACCCTGCCTTGGATGTTGCAGTCTGATCCCCTTCCAGTCTATGCAGTTAGAATTACTGCATAGACTGCTTGGTAAATGTAGATGCACATGCTGTAGTCCGGACTGCTGGTGGAGACAGTCTGGATTCTGTGTGCATGCTCCAAACTGGTTCACCAGCAGTCTGGGTATCGGAAATGCCGTGAGTGCACATGTGCAATGTTCTGGGACTCACAGTTCACTTTATTATTTTCTTTTTGTTACTTTTATTTTATATTTTGTTTAATTTTCTTAGTTTACAGCTGGTAGGGCTGCAGTCTAATAGCACGGGCCGCCCCTGCTCTGTCATTGTCCATGTTGGTGTGAATGACCTGAGACATTTTTAACATGTGACCAAACTTTTACATGTTTGAGTATATACAATTTTTGGATTTTTTGCTTGTTTCCTATTCACTATTTTGGTCCGGTTTTTTATATAAGAATCTGAAGCTAATGAATCTGTCAGTAATGCTTTTGCAATGTTCTGGCAGTGATATTTTTAGGTAAATGATTCTTTAGTTTTAGAAGGGCTGAATGGTTTCTTGTTAAAGTTCGTCCCATGGGCGCATGTCCATGGAGATAGAGTATTTTCTTGGATAAACAGTTTCCGTTTTTTATTTTATTTTACCCCTCAATGCCTTTATCTTGACGTCACAGTTAAGCTATTTAGGCTACTGAGTATCAGTGTAAATAATGCAGTTTTGAGATTCATGGATACTTATGATGTCGTGTTTACAGAGAATTGTCTGCATGAACAGGCTTGTATCTATATGACTCATTAATATTTCATGTTCACATTAACTACAGGTGAGCAAGCTGACTTTAACAGCTGTAATATCCTTTGTCTCATTGGATTATTTACATATTGTTTTTTACATATCCTGGGCCATTTTTTGACCGCAGGATGGATTTATGCACTGTATTTATGTAATACTGTTTATGCTGTTAAGATGAGACTAGTTGCGATTTTTGGACAGTTCGGAGACCACGTTCAAGATTCAATTCTGAACCAGAACATGGTCTGATCATGTTTTGTTTTGTTTTGTTTTGTTTTGTATGCAATGTTTTCACAGCATTATAGAGAGTTTTGTGATTATCGTTTGGTATATCATAACATTGTCCGCTTATTTAGCAACAGAAGGATATGTCTCGTTGATTTGTTTAATGTTGTTTGGCAACAACAACTATGTTTCAGTTTCTAATACTGTTTCTTTAATAAGAGTACTAAGGGAACGTAAATGAGTTAGCAATTATCTCATTATTGTTTAATCTCTTGGTTTGAGCGCCAAAATATTTTATATATAAGCACACTGGTTTTTACAGTTTTAATACACCTGAAGAAGCGTAGTATAGCTACGTGAAAGCACTTGTGTTCCTGATTCCAATAAAGAAGATTTTATATTTACTGAGTTCATTCGTGTGGTGACTCCTGTGGATTCTGTACTACTATTTTTATTTTATATTTTGTTTAATTTTCTTAGTTTACAGCTGGTAGGGCTGCAGTCTAATAGCACGGGCCGCCCCTGCTCTGTCATTGTCCATGTTGGTGTGAATGACCTGAGACGTATCTCCCTGGACTACATGAAAAGGGACATGGAGGAGCTGTCCGATCATGTAGTCCAGGCAGGTATGACACTAGCCCTGAGTAGCATCCTGCCATCACCCAGAATGATACCACAGTACAAGGACAAAATGATTGACTTCAACACTTGGCTGAGCTTCTGGTGTCATTCTAAGGAGACCCAGTATTTGTCTGCCTGGGATGACATGATCGACAAACCACGATGCTTTGCCAGAGATGGCCTGCACCTGTCACCCCTATGATTCTGGATACTGGCTAAGGCTCTAGCCACCCCTGTAGTGCTTTTTTTAAGCAAGGTTCAAATGACAAATTCACCACTGTAACAGGTACAAGCAAGCAAAAGTGCTAGAAGTCTAAACCTCAAAATGCACTCACTAGAGGCACTCCTTAAAATGGAGAACATCGACATCTGTGCAGCGACAGACAACTGGTCCAAAGCTCCATAGTGTACCCCTGCATTACCAACCTATAATTCATACCACATCTTTCGGCCACCTAACCTGGACTGAAACACTAAAGGTGGAGGCATGTCCATATTCATTAAGGATAACCACACCTCCATGCTAGTTACTCAGCATAATGCATCTGAGATTATCCAAGTACAACTAACTCTGGGCAAGACCACAATCCAAATTGTAGCTTGCTACAGATCCCCCACCATGCCCCAGGATTCCCACTCCTCATTTCTTGATGCACTGAAAAATATTAGGGTACAACCTAACACCCTAATAATGGGCAATTTCACCTACCCCACCATTAACTGGGAAAACTACTCATGTACCAACTCTTGTGCTCAACATTTTCTAGAATTCTTAAACTCCAATGCCTTGGAACAACTTATCCACACCCCCATTAGGGGCAGCAATATCCTAGACCTGGTCATTACCAACATGGGCAACTGGTGCTCCACACCAGAGGTCAATTCCTTGTTAGTCAGATCTGACCACAAGCTAATCACCCTAGACATCCACATCCCTCCCCCACCCCCCATTAGGGAAACCACCGTATAAAATTTCTCCAAAGCCAACTTCACGCTTCTTAAGACAGAAGTGGCAAACGTCATGACACCCATGCTGACGGACAATAGAGGTATGACTGCTGAATCCTACACATATGCACTTTATAAGCACTTACACAAGTGCATGGATCATGCAATCCCTAACAGAATCAAGATGCTATCATCCAAAAATGAAGCCAATCTGGTGGTCCCCTGCCATAAACAAACTCTACAACAGAAGAAAGAAACTCTTGCAAAAAAAAGTAAAATCCCATGATTGGAGGAACTCCTTGGTCACCCTCAGTAAGAAGCTGAGATCCCTCATAAAATCTTCCAAAGCTAGTTACGAAAGCAAAATTGCCACTGACTCTAAAGACAACCACAAAGCATTCTATAGCTATGTCAAGAATCTCAATGGCAACACTCAGATCTGCTCTGAGTTACAGCACAATGGCACTAAATATACTGAACCAACTGATATTGCCAACATCCTGGCAGATAGGTTCATTGCTAACTTTACCCCCCTCTCATCCTCTAAAGGGCCCATCTCTATACCAGAAGAATGCAAAGTTCCTGTAATCATGGCTGCACAGGTAAAAACACACTATCCAAAGTCAAGAACACAGCATCCATGGGACCTGACAACATCCCAGGCTGCATTCTACATGAGCTACAGAACGAACTGGCACCCCACCTAAGTACCATGTTCAGTCATAGCCTAACCTCGGGTTATGTGCCCACTGAATGGTGCACAGTGGTGGTTATCCCTCTGCACAAAGGGGGAGCTACCAGAGACCCCGGAAACTACTGCCTAATTAGCCTGATGAGCCTGGTCTGCAAGGCTATGGAATGTATCATCATCGAACTTGTAAATAATGGCATTGGCAATCTCCAAACTCTGGACCCCACCCAGTTAGGGTTTCTAAAAGGCAGATCATGCCTCCTAAACCTGATAGACTTCTTTGAAGCAGTCACCAAAGCCACAGATGAGGGTAATGTGGTTCACATGGATTTGACACCATCCCCCACTCTGGAATTATAGATAAACTCACAAAACTAGGTATAAATCCCTATGTCACAAGACAAGTTGCCAACTGGTTCACTAACAGAACCCAAACTGTGAAAGTAGCAGATTCCAAATCCAACTTCAGACCAGTGACAAGTGGAGTACCACAGGGTTCAGTCCTGGGTCCTCTTCTGTTTGGTATCTACTTTTCTGAAGTGCAGGCTAACACAGAAGGTCTTTGGCTAATGAAGTTCGCAGATGACTGCAAACTAGGAGTCATAATCAAAACTCCAAAAGATGTGGACATCCTACAAAAGGGCCTTGCTGAGACAGATGCCTGGTGTCAAAGACATGGCCTCAAACTCAATGCCAAAAAGTGCATTGTCATCCCTTTTGGTAAAAACTCTGTACCTATGAACTACCACATAGGTGGAAGTCTACTTAACACCGAAAGTGTGATAAGAGACCTTGTGACACGGGTGAACAGTAGTCTCTCCTTTGATAATCACATCACCACAGCAGTCAGGAAATCCTTCTACATGGCACACCTCATCACAAAAGGTTTCTAATCCAGGAAAAAAGAGGTCATTGTTCCCCTCTACTCGTCACTCATTAGACCCATTATAGAGTACAACGTCCCTTTTGGTATGTACCTCACAAGACATCTACAACAACTGGAAAGGCAGCAGAAATACCTCACAAAGAGGATTACCGGCCTCAAACAGATGCCCTCATGAACCGTCTCAAAAAACTGCAGCTTTACTCTGTCGCATATCGCCTACTCAGAGGCGATCTCTGCCTAACATACAAAGCTATGTCAAACCCAGAGCTTTTGGACATGCTCCACTTAAAGAAATCCAAATCCCTCTGAGCTACATGCTCTAGGGACCTAAACCTTGTCATCACAATAAACATAACATGATGGAGGGATAGATTCCTGTCCCAGAGACTTCCCATACTATGGAACAAACTACCTTTCTATATCAAACAAAGCTCCTCGTTAGTACTCTTCAAGAAAAATCTTGATAATTGGATGGGAGATAGGAAATTCACCCTGGGATCCCTTCTGTGGCTCTGCTCGACAGTGGCACAGGAAAATAATTTTCTTGGGTGGCGAAAGCCAGGATACCTTTTGGCTAGGCTTATATAGGCCCTAGGGCCAATAGCCTAGTACCTACCTATGAACCTATGAACCTATGCTAAGTGTTTTTGTCTCAGAATTACTCAAAAATTGGAACTATGAGCAGCAGCACAGACTTTAGATAGTGCTTATAAAGAAGAGAGTTGTGTAGACCAACTGCTTTAACCATTAACTGTGGAGTGCAGTATCTTAAAGACACAAGAATATGGATCAGACATTACATGCTGTGTCAGTCTTGCCACTCAACTGTGTAAAAAATTGGTTGTAGGTGATTTGACTTTGCTGATTAATATTGACAAATGGGTAAGGGTATTTACTGGTAATAAGTGGGTTAAGGGCCTGGCCTATTCTGACCTAGGACCCATGCTAATAGTGGGAGGGGTCTATGTGCCCCTATTGGCCAATGTGGGCCTGTCATAAAGCCGAGCAGCTCTGGGTCAATAAGCAACTGGCTGGCGTGTTTTCAGTTGCCCAGCTTCAGTCAACTAGGATAGCTCTATTGAGCAAAAGCTGAAGGTCATATCAATCAAACTGCATGAAATAAAACTTTTTACATTCAATGTAGTTTCACTGACAGCATGCAGCTTAGACGTGGATGACATGTTTTACATCCTATGTATCTATGAAACAAGATGGAAGGGCAATACAGCAAAGCCACTTGACTTGGAATCCAGATTCTACCACTTAGGAGGAAGACAGATTAGAAATTGTGTGGGAAACATGTGCCAATCAGGCTCTAGTGTAAGGATAGGGCAGTATTTATAATCTCAGCCTATGCCCCGCAGCAGGATTGTGATAATGATTTAAAGAGTGCATTCAGACAGCAGTTGCAAGGTCTACTAGACAAAGCAGGACAACATGATTTGATGTTGATAACGGGGGAACTGAATATACATATTATTACAGACAGAACAGGATATGAGGACTGCCTGGGTCCACATTAGTGGGATAATGGGATTAAAGAAAGAGAGGCCATTCTACACTTCTGCCTTCCAAATGGCTCGGTGACAGCCAGCACATGGTTAAGCAAGACAGACATTCAAATGCTCACATACAAGAGCAGCAAATGCACAACTGAGGGTCACTTGATCTTACTTAGGAAAACTCACTGGGGAAGAATCAGAAACCTCGTGGTCACTCTAGTGAAACAGTCCACCCACAGCATAAACCACTGATTGCCATAATCAGCTGCAAGCAGTGGTCAGATAAGGCTTTAAAGTCAACAGAGGCTGGGCTGAAGATTAAACGATAACTGCAGAGAAAGCACAAGAGTTCAGGGAAATTATTCAGGCCTCTAATCCCTTAGGAAGAAGAGGAAATAAGTGGAGCTGAAGAAAAATGGCAACAACTCAAAGATAGGGTTGCCAGATTTCTTTGTGGCTAAAACCGGACTAAGGTCACGCCCCTTGCATCACCCATAACTCCACCCATCCCCACCCCCTCTCCCACACATGCCCCACCCCCTTTGTGACATCACGGTGACATCAGATGATGGGAACACCCACTTTCTGTTCTGGATGCCTGCTTTCAGCTGATTTACTATGCTTTTCTGTAAAAAAGCATAGTAAATCAGCCAATTTAACAAACACTGACAGTCTGTTTCCTTTTGTAAAACAGAATACTGGACTTTGTACAGTGTTTTCCTGACTACCAGAGACTTGAATAAATGATTTGTGGATAGTCCAGAAAAAAAACGGATAAGTGGCAACAGGGATGATTTCCAATTTCCCACCTGTTGGTCAAAGTTATGGGAAGCTTGTTCCAGTGCATGGAGACCCTCTGAGACACATTTGTGTCTCATCAACATGGCCTATTTATGTCACAAGCAAAATTTAAATCCTTGGATCTGCTCATACACAACACAAGGCAAAGCTGTGTCACTTATTTTAAATAAATTACTCTGATCTGAGCTTATGGCAAACTGATAAACCTTTCTTTGTTTATTTGTATTTCTTCACCATTAAATAAGTAAGCAGCTGTTTTATTTACTTCTGCAATGATTACAGATATTAAAATAAAATGCACAAACACCGATAGCCATTTTCTAAACAAAACAGTCCCACAATGAAAATAGACTTAGCACAAGCACTAAACTTCTCTGCCATTGAAGCTCACATTCATTAAAACAGTATTAAAACCCAGATTCAAATAAAATGCATCTGGCCAGTGGAGAATAAAGTTTACCTTTGGGCTGTTTTCAAATTATAGTCTCTTTGAACACATTTATATGGCCATGCAGGCATATATGTGTTCTTTGATCCACCTTCATGATTGCAGTTCCTTGTATAATAAAGCACCACCTGTTAGAGTGTGTTTTAAAGTTGTAGTTTTGAACATAAGCAATGAAGCAAAGTGTATGACCCAGTAATGACGAAACTGCATTTACTGCCAATCTGACATCAATGCTACAGCACTGCTACCAAAGGAAATAATTTTGGAATGCCCGTAAATCAGTGGGCATAACATTTAACTCATAATGGATTCACAATGGGAGGGTCAACATTTCATTCTAGTGAATGCTAACAATTTATGCAAAATACTTGGGAAAGTATTTTGCAGCAGGTTAGCAAACAAAATTGCAAAGACAGGGAGTGCTGTAGCATAACTTGTTGTCATTATGTACTCAGAAACCAGTGTACTCCCTGTTTTTGCAATTTGTTTGCTAACCTATACGTGTGTGTGTGTGTGTGTGTGTGTGTGTGTGTGTGTGTGTGTGTGTGTGTGTGTGTGTGTGTGTGTACATGTACACAGAGGCAATGACAGAGACAGATGTACAGACAAACAAAGTTTCATTACACTGATAACACGTTTCTCTACTAACTCCCACACTTTGGCAAGAGGTCCTGCACCCCACACAGACCAAATTCAGACCCAAGTTTAAAGCATACGTGATAAAGCATGAGACAGTACAATTGCCTTATACAGGCCACATTGCTTAACTTCTCTTAATATCCTATCCATCATCCTCCTTGTCAAGTTTGCCTGTCTTGGATTTTTTTTAAATATGCTGTGTTATCACCATGTAAATAAATCATTTATGTTTATTTTTTATAAACTGCATTACCTTGTCAATAAATCTTGTATGTTTTTGCTTATACACTTTATGTAGATCTCTGTTGTCTGCTGTTCTTATGCAATCTGCATTTTATCTCATAGGTTACGTAACTTGAGTTGTCTCTGTGCAACCTGGGCTGGGCCTGAAAACTATCATTTATGATCAATATCCATACACTTAAACAATCAAGCAAGCATGTAAAATGAAGATATTATTTAAAGTATTAAAGTTTAGCATACTGAATAGATAATGGACTCATTAGTTGTCATTAATGACTTTGAGAAAGTTAGTACTTTGGCAAATAAGCATTTAACAACGCAGCTAGGCCATAATCAAAATCTGAAGGTATTTGTAGGATGTCTGCACATTAGCTACTCAGGTGGTTTATTGGGAATAGATATTTCTTCTTGGATATTCAACATTGTAAAATGATTCCATATGTGGAACAGATAATTATGTTTTTAAAATGGACTCAAGTCCATTGTTGAAAGGGTGGTATGATATGATAATCCTTAGTACTGTTGGGGTAGTGGGTCACTCCATAGATGAATTAAATCTCTTACCCCCACAGATGTTAAAGACTTTCCACTGCTATACTTTGAAAATTACATATAACATCTAACATTTTATATATGCAATTTACTACTTAAACCATTATCAACACTTACATTTTCAGATTTCAAGCTAAAAAAATACTAAATAAAATGTACAAAAATAAAGCATTAAAGCATAGTTTTCAGGCATCTCTATAATGTTTCAAAAATATATATATTTTCAGAGAAAGTGTGTCGGGAGGGGGGGGCAAAACAATCTTGCCTTCAAACAGAATACTTCTCACCTATCTAAATACAACAACTAAAGTTTCTTTGTCACAGACCAGACACACCCACCTCTATCACAGGAAAGCAGTTCCTACACAACAAGGTCACGTGTTGCTTCACTACTTAACCATCTGGCATGTTATCTCTCAAAAACATTGCAAAGAAACTGCTGGAATGTTATAGCATAGCAAACAAGAGTATAAACACTTATCCTCTGACAGCTGATAAGAAATGTTTGACTTACCCAAATGGCCTGCCATTTTCTGTGACAGTGGAAAAAAAACTGGATGTTCTGCAGCTATTTTGGATAATTTATGTGTAGTGCATAAACAAAAAAAACATTATATTGTGCAGTTCTGTTGAGCAAGAAACTGCATGCTGGAAGTGTAACAAAGAAATACTACATGTGCCAAGCATCTTAAACATAAATGCCCAGTTATTTACATGTTACAGCTGCTGAACTGCTTTTGAAAGTACTGCCATCAAATGTTGCCTTACATTCTCTTCTCTTTCAGTTGTCTCTCCATATTTTATTCAACATTTTACATTTTAAGCAGAGCAAATGCACACATTTAAAGCACATATGCATATCACAGTCATGCAAGAAGGCTGTTATTGTATGCATCTTTTGTGAGTTCATGACAATATGCTTCAAGAAGAATATAAGTCATAAGGAGTTTCATCTGTGACAAACTGAAAGTATAATCAGATACAGCAGGGTAAATCACACGCTGGAGCAGGCTGCAGCCAAGCTTACCAAGAACTGAAACAAAACTGAAAGATTCAGAAGAAACAGAGGTGTTTTCCAATGACGAAAAAATGAGGAGAAAGCACCAGGCCATCATACAGTGTGGCTATTGTTTTTTAAAGAAACATAACAGAAAGAAATAATGATGAATAAAAATGTATGTACGAATCGATCCTGTGTATTAGCTGCCTGTACCCTTACACACACACACACACACACACACACACACACACACACACACACACACACACACACACACACACACCTCTACCTCTCTGAATTTGTGTCCAATCATTCATTCATTGTTGTTGTGGTCCGCTGTGAAGTCTAAACTCCAAATGTCTTCTGGAGACAGGAACTCAAATTCCACCGCGCAGTCGGAAGATGAAGACGTCATGTAAGCAATTTCAGCTTCTTCTGCATCATCAGTGCGTGCAACAAGACGCAAAGGGTGTTCTTAATGTAGAACACCCTTAAAAAATTTTTTTTTTAATTAAATGAAAAGATTTTATTTTTTGTAGACAAGAAAAGGCAGTCGCCATTTTCTAGACAGGGTCCCTTATTTGTGGACAGTCCGGAGTCAGGTAATGGCTCTAATTATAGCCACAAAGCACACCAGGATTAAAGGCAATAAGGAGGGGAGAGAGAGTGAGTAAAGATGGCATGGGAGAAACGCTTGAGATCGTGTCAGTGACACAAAAACTGGACTTCATGTGTCCGTTTTTTAATACAATTTGTAACCGGACAATTAGTCTGAAAACCGGACAGTCTGGTCAAAAACCGGACACCTGGCAACCCTACTCAAAGAGCATGTCTGAGGACTAAAGACCAGACATGTAGCAAAGCCAGCTATGAAAATAAGGTACATAAGGAAATCTGGGGATGGAATGCAGAAGTCCAGGAAATCATGAAAAGAAAGCAGTGCAAGAAAAAGTGGGAGGTAAAAAAGACAGGCCTAGCTAAGAAGAAATAATGGTTTGCTAATAAACAGGCAAAGAGAGGAGTTGCAATAACAAAGATCAAGACATCAGAGTCACTCCACCAGCTTCTGGAAATTGACTCAGTGCGTCGCATAAAGAAGCTTTACCCAGTTGTAAAGCAAAGAGAAAAAGATAAAGACGATAGTGCGATACCCTTCATAAGGGATGCCAGCAACAACCTGCTCACCAATCCACGGGACATTAAAGGCAGATGGAAAGAGTACTTCCAGCAGCCTCTGAATAAAACAAACACCACAGAAGCTGTACTGTCAGGCTCAGACACAGCCTACAATGAGAGAAGAGGAGGAGCCCAGCCTAGACGATGTTACGAACATCTCTGAGGAAAGTGAAGTCAGGGAGAGAAATAGGCTAAGATGAGGTCACAGCAGATATGCTAAAGATGTTAAGTGAGCTAGGGGTGAAATGACTCCTGAGGGTACTCATAGCAGTATGGAGAGAAATGCATACCCCACATTTCTGGAGATAAAGCGTACTAGTGACAGTCTTCAAGAACAAAGGGACATTCACAAGTGTGGGCAGTATAGAGGTATCAAACTCCTGTCATACTGCATGAAAGTCCTGGAGGTTTTTTTTTTTTTTATATGAAAAAAATACATAGAATAGTAGAAATTAAGATAGGAGATGAGAATTTCAGATTCAGATCAGGAAGCAGCATAACTGATCTGATGATTGCAGTGAGACAGGTAGTTGAAAAGAATCTAAAGATGAGTAAAGAGTCCAAATGGGCATTCCTAGACTTGGAAAAATCCTATGACTGAATCCAAAAAAAGCTGATATGGGCAATCCTGTGGTGGCTTGAAGTGACAGAAATACTGGTAGAATTAGTGCAGGTTAGTAACAAAGACCCAATGATTCAAGTATGAGCAGTGTTCAGTTTCAGTGAGGGGTTTCCAGTAAAGGCGAGTGTGCATCAGGGTTCTGAGTCCACTGTTTTTCATATTGGTAATGGACAACATTATCAACAGGTCAGAGGTGACAGATCAAAAAAGTTGTTGCATGCATATGATGTGGTGTTATGCTCAGCAAGAACTTCAGCTAAGGATAGGGGAATGGAATGCAAAATTATAGGCACATGGGATGACACTGAGCACAAATAAGGTAGCTGTAATCATAGCAAATGGAGGAAATAAGAAACTGAGAACTGAGATAAAAGGATAGTATTGAAACCCACTCATCCTTCCTCCCCCCACCCCTAATCCAATTACATCCCACACTGATCCCACTCCCAACACACATTCCCAGACAATACAACTCTACCCTCACACACAACCAAACAGGAATCATAGTTGTACATCTCACTCAAAGTAGTATCATGTTACCCACACTCACATCCCTATCACTAGCTCTACTATCGCTAACCTTCCTAACTTCCTTACAAACAGACCTACCGCTGCACAACTACTATCACACTACCCACACTAGCCCACCCTCTCAAACCCACTCAGACTTCTACATCTGCCCTACAATCTTAAATATTACAACTACATATTACTCACTAAAAAAAAATTACACCATCTCACCACACTAAGAAAAACTCTCATAGACCAAGCTCACAAACAATATTAAAAAACACATACTGACACTCCTACAAACTCTGCTAACCTCTGGTGACATTCACCCAAATCCAGGTCCCCTCTCAGCTAGACAAACATCTGACCTGCTAATCCTAAATCTCAACATAAGAAGTATTACCAACAAGCTAACAGACCTACATGCATTCATAGCCCACTACAACCCTGATATAATCACCATTACAGAAACCTGGCTTAAACCCAGTATCCAAGATGAAGAGTTTCTTCCCCCAGGGTATAATACACTTAGATCTGATAGAACAAACAGGAAAGGAGGAGGAGTAGCCATTCTCTTTAAAAACACCCTTAACCTCCAGCTCCTGCACACCACATCACCCACTTTTCAAAATGCTGAAGTCCTATTTTCTGCCCTGTCCATAAGAAACACCAAGAAGATCAATATAATATGCTGCTACATACCTCCAGGCAACAACTCGCTCATAATAGAAGACATCCTACACTGGACAAAGGACAATCTACCTCAGGAAACAATCCTACTAGGAGACCTTAACACTGACTGGGTAGCCTGTAACTCCAGAAGCCCCTCTACTCATATCAATCTATATGGGTTCTCTCAACTAATTAAAGAACCAACTAGAATAGATGAAAAAACAAAGAGAGAATCCATACTGGACTGGACACTAACCAACTATCCCAAACAAAACTATACAGTAGGCTGTCTCCCAGATGACTTAAGTGATCATCTCCCCACCTTCCTACTCCAGAAACACTCCAATCACCCCAAACCAGTCGTCTACAAATTTGTACGAGATGACCATAACCTTACCCCATGATACCTAAATACTGTCCTAAGCCACTGCAACTGGGAACCACTACGGACACTCGGGTTAGACCAGGCAGTAGACTACTTCAATACTACCTTCTCTAACATCCTTAACGGTCTAGCTCCCAGCAGAAAGATCAGAGTTAAAGCCAACAATGCACCCTGGCTAAATAGGGACACCAGAGCCTTACTAAAAGCTAGAGATAAAGCCTGGAAAATCTGGAAAACTGACAAAACCCCTAGCTCAAGACAATACTATCAAGAGCTTAGAAACAAGGCCAAGGCTGAATCCAAAATAAACAAACAAAACTATTTTCTTAGCACCCAAAGGAAATATTCAAATAGTCCACAAAAATTCTGGCATGCCATTAACTCCCTACTAAAGCCAGGCAAAACCACAACCCCAGCACCCATCTCTACTAACAATACCCTAGACATAGCTTCTCAATTTAATAACCATTTTACTAAATCCATCTTAGCCCTGTCCAGTCAAATAACCAAAAATAGTCTACCTCAGTCACAACCTGACCTATCCCACACCACCACCTCCTTCAGCCCATCACCAGTGCCCACCTCAACTATCAAAAAACTCCTCCTAAAACTAAAGCCAACCACACTAGCAGCTGATAACATACCTGCTGCATACCTAAAAATGTCTAGTGACTCCCTATCATATCCTGTCTCCATCCTTATCAACCGCTCCATACTAGAATCCTACATACCCAAACTCTGGAAAGTATCTCACATCATTCCTCTCCATAAAGGAGGTAATTCTTATGAATTCTCCAACTACCAACCTATTGCCATCCTTTGCCCCTTATCCAAAATTCTTGAGAAATGCATCCACTTGATGACATTTCTTAACACACACAATCTGCTATCTACCACACAACACGGTTTCCGTCCACATCACAGCACTACCACAGCCCTTCTATCCTTCACTAATTATATAAACCTTCACAGGAATGATAACAAATATGTATCAGCCATTTTCATAGACCTCTCAAAAGCATTTAGTATGGTCTCCCACTCCATTCTACTAGACTCGCTAACATCATTATCCTTCACCTCCTCTACTATAGCCAGGTTTAGAAGCTACTTGTCTGACAGGCAACAATAAATCCAGTGGAAAGAAACTCTGTCTACACAACTTCCAACCACCATAGGAATCCCACAGGGCTCTATACTGGGCCCGCTATTTTTCTCTATTTTCACAAATAACCTCAAATGTTCTACACAACATGCCACACTCATACAATATGCAGATGATTCAACCTTGATCTGCTCTGCCTCATCACCCACCACCCAACATACACTCACTCAAGATACCTTTATCTCAGTAGAAAAATTGATATCGGGTATCCAACTAATTCTAAATCCCAAAAAGACAAAACTGTTACTATTTACCCCTAATAGATAAAAAAAAAAAAACTCTTCTTTACCATAACATCTAAGGACGGCACCACCATCTCCCCTTCTAACCACACCAAACTTCTGGGCATTGAAATAGACAATAATCACCACTTTGATGTTCACATCTCACATACCATAAAACTAGTGCACAAAAAACTAGGCTCCCTATACAGGCATAAGTCCTTTCTCTCACAAAAAGCAAGAGTCACTCTTGCACAAAGCCACCTCCTCTCAACTCTATTATACACAGCACCAATCTTTAACCAAATCAGACAGTGTGACCTAGACAAACTAGAATCATGCTACAATAAAATAGCCAAGTTTGCTACTAACTCGACCTATAGAACCCATCACTGTGCTGCACTAAAAGAACTAAAATGGCTTGAGCTACCACAGCTACTTAACTATCACCAGCTGGGCACAGCCTACAATATTCTCAAATATCCTGAAAAAAAACCCTCATTAACCAACCTACTTACTATCTATAATGCAAACCGGTACCTAAGATCCAGTGAAAAATCTCTCCTCTCCATCACCAATGCTAACAATAATGCAAGGAAAGCACTCTACTCCCACACCGTTGCCAGAAATTAGAACTCTCTTCCCCTATCCGTGTCCACTGCCCCCTCCACATCCATATTCAAAAACTCCCTCAAATCGCACCTTCTTAGTACCTGGTTATGCCCTCGTATCATGTAACCCTACCCATACTACTATTAACTCCCCATATTCCTCTCTGATCACATGCTGGAGCTCTGATCCCCTGTAGGCTTGGTCATCTGAAAGGGTACTTTTAACTGTAAAATCTTACTTGATATATTTTCTTTTCTTACCAATGTATGACTGACATTGTTTTTTTACCTGTGTTCTATATGTCCTTTTACCTGGAGTGTTTTTATTAATTCTTGTTATATTACTATGCTCAGCATACATTATATAACCTGTTTTGTGTATTATGCTGGATGTACTGTATTTGTATAAATTGATGTTGGAGCTTTTCTCCCCGGGCCTCCGCTGAAAATGGACCTGGTCCAGTCAGAATTTCCCGGTTAACAAATGTAAAATTAAATAAAATAAATAAAATAAATAAATAAGTATCTGGTAGGGGTGGTTTAAGAGAAGGGAAGTCTGAATGAGGAGGTTAAAGTTAGAATCCTTGCGGCTGCAGCCAAAAAGCATAATGTCGAAGATAATGTACGACAGAAGAAGCATACCAAAGAAGATGAAAACTATGGGACACAAAGCAGTAATGTGACAATCACAACTGTATGATATAGAAAACTGGCAGTAAAGGCAGACAAGCTGAGGGAGTTAGAGGTGTTGCAAGTGAAGTGTATGAGATGGGTGGTAGGATGCTTGCTGTGGGACAGATGAAAATATAAGGATATCAGAGCAGAAGCCAAATTAGTTCCCATCGTAGAGAAGGTTAAAGAGAACAGATTATGGTGGTTTGGACACATGTGCAGATAAGCAGAAGACAATCTGGTGAGGAAGACTGTGGACAGACAGGAAGAAGGCAAGAGGAAATGAGAGCATCCAGCAAAGAGATGGATGGACTGTGTGAGGGAAGACCTGTGGCGGTCAGGCACGAGTGTCAAAGAATGTTGAAAAGTCGCACTCAGTCAAGAGATAAGGTGGCAGCTAACATGATACCTTTACTCCATGTAGAAAATAGGAAAAAATGAGGTTGATGATGATGAAGTATTACATGTTTTGTTCTTCATTTTTAGCAGTATTTTAGTGTTTTCTACATTCCCTATCTTTTTTTACTGCTGTTATTTCAGGTTTGCTCCTTTATATTTTCAACCCTTTGTGATATAATCATATAAAGGTGTGTGTGTGTGTGTTTATAAAATGTATGTAAAACAGTGACCCAGGGGACTATTCATTATGAATACATGAAACATAAAATAACAAGAGTATAGAAATGATGAAAACACCATTATTATAGGAATATATCAGGTGTGATTTAAGGTTATGTGGATAGTAACTTACATCCAGATCTGTTGTTAGTCTAGCTTCAGCCTAATGACCAATCCATTCATGGTATAAGAAAACACTGCATAAACCACACCCAACAAAGTTGCATTGCTCTACTAATATAGCCAAGCATGCAGTTTGTGTTTTTTTAAAACTGATCTGAAGGTATTACTTACTTCTGGTGAACTCTGTGATATTTTGTTGTGCTTTCCTGAGCTGTGTTTGAAGATATGTCTGGCTCTCTATCAAGTTAGTGATTTTCAGTTCTGCTTGCTTCAGTTGCAATTGAAGGCTTGTCTGATCACAAGTCATGTTCTTAAGCTCTTCTTTTGATTGTATTAGCTTAATTTGAAAACTGGAATTTAGTAAAACAATAGCCTGGTTTGATTGTTTCAGTTGTTTTGACTGCTGCAAATCTTTTAAAGAGATAAAAAGAAGTTTGTATCAATTACTTGAAACAATTTAATCTAGGAGAATAAAACATAAGAATGATAACATTTTGACAACAAGCAAACACAGTTTAATTCTAAAAAGTCTAGGTTAAGTTATCTTTATTGAAGTACATTGAGAGCACCCATAGTTGCCATTGTAACATTCCCCTACAATATACAAATGAAAATTAATCTTTTTGTTTGTAGTGCGTCTTAGTTTCTATTCAGACTGTGTTTGCAATTACTTGGAGAGCTGTTATTACGTATTTCATATGAGATGTGAGTGCTATAGCTCATTGAATGTATTTGAATCTCAATGTCATTTCTTTCATAATTGGTGGCTGTTTTAATCTGCGTGATATTCCTCTAATCTAAAGGTGTCCCACGGAATACCTCATAATGTATATATGATCAAATCTTGTAACTTTTGAATAATACTGATGAAGGAACATAAAAATAATGGTGGGTAAGACATTAAACCACCTAGCACTTTTCTCATTAATGATTTTTGTAATAGGAATGCTTTCAAGGTGACATATCTGTTACAAAATACAGTTTGTATTTTGACATTCATTTATGTTTGTTTGATCACTTTTGCCTTTACTCTCTTCCAAAAGCACTGAATGCATAGATACAAACACACTACATGTCTGTTTCCTCTTAGAGAGTTCCACAGAAGTTATTTGCACATTACTGTTAGAATGAAAACACAGGAGAGTGTGTTGATTTGTAGAAATTTATACGCTTATAAAATAAATCCAGAAGCACAAAAGCAATCAAGCGAACAACCGGAATAATGGATATTTGGTAAAATTTATTGGTAAGCACTTTCGGATGCGAACTCCATCCTTCATCAGACAATTTTAAAACTCAGATTAGAATCCTTATATACCATTTTACATAATGACCAATTACCTAATGCATTTCATTCAATAAATGTTAATTGAGAACTCGCTTAAATACATATTATGCGTATATTAAATAGGCTAGATATTCTTTAAACACCTATAAAAATGACATAACAACACAAAAAGTGCTCAAAAAATATACAAACTACATAATATAATATTGCACATGATCCCATATGTGAAATATATGAAATATGTAAATTAATAAATCAAATTTATATTTTAAAACAACTATCATCTATTGCCTTTCTATATTTTGAATACTGTAGTTTGTTTTCTTTACCTTGTGTTTTGCTTGCATTCTGTTTTAACAGCATATTAAAACTTCAAAAGAGACCACAGCTCTCTCTGTTCTGAGTCAGGCAGAATTTTTTCCCTCCCTCCCACCCATTTAAGTTGTCTTGTTAAATACCACTGTCTTTCTAGTTGCCCGCCTCTTATGTTAATTTGACCATATATCTCATTTCTCTCTACTTTCACTGGCTTATGTGAGTAATCACAAAACCATCACTTTTGAAATCCCACCCCTTCAATTATTTAAATTTATTGGCCATCCTACAGTATTTCATAGTACCAAAATACAAAAGTAACCACCCCTTTCAGTCCATCTTGCTGTTTTAAAAATAGTAACTCTCCACTAAACCTTAACTTTTAAACAGGTAAAACTCAAGTTACCTACTTTCATATCTAACTTCTCTAGTGCACACTGCAGAGTGCATTCTTTTCAATCTTACCTTTAAGCATCCCTGTTACTAGCACTTTCTCTAATACCTAAAAGATCATCTCTACTTGACTCCAAGTAGACTTTTCTCTATCTGTTAAACCTAGCACTTGCTCCTACAGTACTTATTACCTTGATACGGCACTCTTATAGATAGCACCCCAAAAGGCAAACCCCATTTCTCGGTCACCCATGTCCCCGGAATCTCTTTTAAAGTTTTTGTCTAGTCCTTCTAGCATGTCGAGGGATCAGTTGCTAGTGTCCTCTCCTGCTCAGCTGGTGAACCTGGGAATATTGAGGCAATGTTACAATTGCCTCATGTACACAGACAACCCTCTCCTCCTCCCACAAAACACAAATACATGCGAGAGATGCAACTATACGGCCAAACTGGAGGCTGAGCTCTCTCAACATAGGACTGGCAAGACCAGTCAGGAGGAGAAGGTTACCACACACACTATAGACCCAGTCTCACATAGTACCATCACAACCTCAAATCATACACATAAACACACAAAGACATACTCGGCTCTGATCAAAAATCTACCAAAACAGCAGAGGCCACCAAAGCAGACACCCAAACAACCACCACCTCAGAACACAACACCTGCAACACATAGACCTCACAGTCAGAGTGTCAAACAGTCACAGCCCTTAAGGCCAAACACAATGCCAGACACACTAGTCATTGGTGACTCCATAGTCAGACACACTGACGTCCCGCTCACCAGACTGAGTAAGGAGAAGGTCACAGTAAGCTGCCTGTCGGGCGCTAGAATCCGCCACATAGCAAGCACTTAGGTCTCTCAACAGCAGGTACAAATACGACTCAGTCATTGTCCACGCTGGTGTAAACGACCTGAGACATACCTCCTTGGACTACATGAAAAGAGACATTGAGGAGCTCTCTGATTATGTAGCCCAGGCAGGTATGACCCTGACCTTGAGCAGTATCCTACCTTCACCAAGAATGATGCCACAATACAGAGATAAGATGATCAGCTTTAACAATTGGCTTAAACTCTGGTGTCATTCAAAGGGGATCCAATGTCTGTCTGCCTGGGATGACATGCTGGACAAGCCACGCTGCTTCATGAGGGACGGCTTGCACCTGTCACCCTGGGATTCGGATATTGGCAAAGGCTCTTGCCACCCCATAGTGCCTTTTTAGGCAAGGCTCAAATTCTAAACCTACCACCCTAGAACACAAAAAGGAAAAACTAAGGGTAATGCTCCTCTATGCCAGAAGTCTAAATCTCAAAATGCACTCGAGGCCCTTCTCAGTATGGAGAACATCGATGTCTGTGCAGTGACAGAAACCTGGTTCAAGGATCCTGAGAGCACCCCAGCACTATCAGGTTTTACCTCTTATCAAGCGTTCCGGCCCCAAAATCCGGACAATACCAAGAAAGGAGGGGGGGTATCCATATTCATCAAAGACACCCACACCTCAAGACTGGTGGCAACGCACGATGCATCGGAGACCATCCAGGTGCAGTTAACCATAGGCAAGACTGCTCTGCAAATTGTAGCATGTTACAGGCCACCCTCACAAACTCAGGAACCTCACATGGCCTTCCTGAAAACACTAGAGGGATAAATGTATCACCAAACACCATCATACTAGGTGACTTCAATTACCCTAATATAGACTGGGAACACTACTCAAGCCCAAACACCCTAGCCCAAAAGTTCCTGGAATTCATAAACTCAAATGCCATGGAACAACTAGTCACCATCCCCACAAGAGGAGAAAACATACTTCATCTCATCATCACGAACATGGGAGCACAATGTTCAACACTGGAAGTATACCCCTCACTGGTGAGATCAGATCACAAACTAATCTCGCTGGAGGTCCTCATCCCACCCCCAACTGAAATAAAAAAGACCACAGTAAAGAACTTCTCAAAAGCCGACTTCACACTTCTAAAGACTAGTGTGGTCTCCTTTAAGGCCCCCGAGCCGGTGGAAAACAGTACTCAAGCCACTGAATCACTTACAAATGCCTTCTACCAGCACCTGCAGGACTGCATGGATAAGGCAATCCCAAGCAAAACAAAGACTCTTTGTACCAAAGGCAAGCTGGTGGACCCCAGCCATAAACAAACTCTACAACAAAAGGAGGAAGCTACTACAAGATAGAGCAAAATCCTTAAAAGGTAAGACACCCTTGATCACTATAAGTAAAAAACTAAGAGCTCTCATAAAATCATCCAAAGCAAATTTTGAGAGAAAAATAGCTAAAGACTCAAAAGACAATCATAAGGCCTTCTTTAGCTATGTTAGAAACCTGGGAAGAAACTCCCAGATATGCTCAGAACTAGTTCAAAATGATGTGAAGATTACTGATCCTACAGACATTGCCAACATACTGGCTGACAGGTTCAGTGCAAACTTCTCCCCTCCCCAAAGGAGAGATATCTATACCAAGCGATTGCAGCCCCCAAACATCTCCAACGCCCAAGTGAGAACTGCTCTCTCCAAAGCAAAAAACACAGCATCCATGGGACCTGATGGTGTCCCCGGCTGTGTGCTCCACGAACTCAACGAGGAATTAAACCCACAGCTAGGACAGCTGTTTAATCATAGTCTTACCTCTGGATACATACCCAGGAGTGGCGCACTGCAACTGTGGTCCCACTTCACAAAGGCGGTGCCTCCACCGACCCTGGAAATTACCGCCCATTAGCTTGACAAGCCTTATCTACAAAGCCATGGAGAGGATCATAATGGACCTCATAAATAAAGACATAGGGAATTTGCAGACTTTGGATCCATCCCAGTTTGGCTTTGTCAAAGGCAGATCATGCCTTCTAAACTTGGTTGACTTTTGAAACAGTCACCAAAGCCATTGATGAGGGAAAGGCAGTCCATACAGCCTACCTTGATCTGGCGAAGGCCTTCGATACAATACCCCACTCGGGTATCATTGAAAAACTCATCAGCTTAAATGTTAACCCATACATCACAAGATGGGTTGCAAACTGGCTGAGTGACAGAACCCACAGGGTCAGAGTTGCTGGCGCCATGTCAGACTCAAAGCCTGTCACAAGTGGTGTACCACAGGGCTCAGTCCTGGGCCCACTCTTGTTTGGCATCTACTTTTCCAAGTACAAGCAAACACAGGAGGGTTATGGCTGACAAAGTTTGCAGATGACTGCAAACTGGGCCATAGTAGAAAACACATCTGACACAGATATCCTTCAGAAGGGTCTCACAGAAACGGATAACTGGTGCCAGAGCCATGGCCTAAAGTTAAATGCCAAAAAATGCATAGTCATACCCTTCGGGAAAAACAAGGTTACCCCTAGCTACCAAATAGGTGGCAATCCACTGAGCACAGAAGAAGTTATCAGGGACCTGGGGACCCAGGTTGATAGTAGTCTGTCATTCGACACCCATGTAGTTAAAGTAGTTAGGAAGACCTTCTACATTGCCCACCTTATCATGAAGGGATTCTCATCTAGATCAAGGGAGGTCATAGTCTCCCTATACTCATCACTCATCAGACCAATGATTGAGTACAATGCCCCATTCGGAATGTATCTGACCCGACACTTGCAGCAGCTGGAGAGGCCACAAAAGTTCCTCACCAAAAGGATAAAGGGTCTCAAACATCTGTCCTATGCTGCCCGACTGAAAGAACTCCAGCTCTATTCAGTCGCACCGCTTGCTCAGAGGTGACCTTTGCCTAACATACAAGGCCATGTCAAACCCAGATTTGATGAATATGCTTCACCTCAAAAAATCTAGATCCGTCAGAGCCACAAGGGCGGGAGACTTAAACCTTGACATGGCTATTAATAGGACGTGCTGGAGGGATAGATTCATCACCCAAAGACTCCCTATGCTGTGGAATAAAATCCCGGTATATGTGAGGCAGAGCACCTCGCTGGCCTTGTTCAAGAGAAATCTTGACCAATGGATGGGAGATCGCAGATATACCCCAGGGATTACCTCAGTGTCACTGCTCAACAGAGGCACAGTAAAATAATTCCCCATACTAAAGGGGTGGCGTAAGCCACAAAACTATGGGCTAGGCTTGTAAATGCCCTCGGGCAGATAGCTTAGTATGAACCTATGAACCTATGAACCTATAAAAGCTTTTAATTTTAAAATGCTAGTAATGGAAATGGAATCATTAAGACCTGGAAATTGAGTGGCGTTTAAGTATACCTGCCACCAATATTCTTTTGATTCTAATATAATTTTCCAAGGTCCTCTTCTCGGAGATGGGGCAACTTGTTCCAATACTATAAATTGAAATGTATGCAGAGGGTTTTGTACTACATGTTTATACAAGGCATTATTAAGTGAGTGCCTATTAATATCATAGACATGCTCATAAATACGCTGTTTTAATTTTCGTTCAGTTTTTCTTATCTAGTAAGATGAACATTGTGAACATGTTGCAGCATAGACCCCCCCAGAAGTATTACAATTACATCTTCCTTTTATTTTTGTCAGGGCACCAAAACTGCATAAGGTTTTTACCGTTTGCAGCCGAAAGCGCTTACCAATCAATTTTACCAAATATCCATTATTCCTGTTGTCTGCTTGATTGCTTTCGTGCTTCTGGATTTATTTTATAAGTTTGTGGTTCGTGATAACAGTTTGAAATTTATATGCTCCTGAATGTTATTTGCAACAGAGTTGTTTTATATATATAAGCTGCAAAAATGTTTTCAATCTCTGCCATTTGAGTAAATACTGTTGAAGTGTCTTGTTAGTGATTGCTCAAAGACTTTTAGAGCATTTACATCTCAAACCAGGAACTTGCTCTCAGTATTGATATAATTGGAAATGTGCATCTTAACTGTCTGGACCACATATTACAATACAGTTTCTTAATTACACAGATCTAAAAAAATGATAAGATTAAACGCAACAGTGCAATCTACTATCAAACATCACATGCCTCTGAAGGGTCAGGAGGCAGTAATTATAAATTAATTCAGAGCAAAAAATGTCAAAACAGTCAATATTTGTAAATATGATTTGATGTTTGTGCAGAAGGATATATTATATTCGACTGCTTGCCTTATTTTCTTGTACCAGTAGAAAACTAACTATCAAATAAAGCATACAGAGCTTAAACAATTATTTCATATAATGTCATAAATTATTTGGTGAGGTAGGAAACCAGTCGAGGCAAAACTGATACACTTGTGTACTATTATCTGCTCATTCTTTATCCCCAGAAAGCACACATGCATTGCATTTTCACAAAATTTATTCCAGAAAAGGTATGCATAATAAAGCATACACAGCAAATTACTGTGGCAAACTACATACCAAGAAAGCTTATGAGACCACTTTATAAGGCAATGCAATTGTTGATAATTATTTACTCATGAACTTAGCTTGCATATCTCTTCATACTGATTTAAAATACTATATTTGTTTTGTCTTCACTACCAAACATTAGCGGACCGGAGTTCCACTGTGGCGACCCCTGACCGGGATAAGCCGAAAGACACAACAACAACAACATTATTTGTTAGATATTTGTATGTAAACATTAGTCCTCAGAAATTATTATAACACACAGTATTATGGAAACAGATGTTAAACTGGATCATTCCAGAGTTGCAATACTTTGATCAGTTTATTTATCTCTTCTTGCATTACAGCATTAATGCATTGTAGAATGGAACCTAAACTGCAACATTCAGAAGTTTTAAAAAGGGGGGGGGAACTGTAAGAAGCTTTTTACAGAAAAAGTATGAGGAAATGTAGAAAATTAGTAAACAGAAACAGGTAAAATAGGCAAATGATGTTTCAGGTCAGTAAAGGCAGAGTTATAAACAGGTATTACAGCAAAGTGAACAGAGATATGTGAAAGATTAAGAAGGTATAACATGAAGGACGTTGGCCTCAAAAGAACTGTGTTTTCAAGATATTCTAGTCATATCCACACTAACATGAAAAATAGTTACATTTTATAAAGGATTACTGAATTCCAGGTGGAGAATGTGTGCAACTTTATACTATTATAAAAACAAGAATAATAATACTGAAAGGCAAATGGTTATAGACTGAGATTATAAAAACAGATCTGGAACAGGTGATCCTAGCCTATCACAGGTCAAAGTGCTCATATATTTGGGAAGTCAAGGATTTGTAAGAATTCTGTTGTTCTGAGCTGCACAAGTCACCATATGAAAACAATTGCCTGGAATGCACTGGCTGCATAACCAACAGTTCAGCATTACATTACTGATATTGTTGACCTAATTATCTATGACCATAAAGCATTCACCTCAGAGAGCCTACTAAAATTTCTATCACAAATAACATTTACCAGTTTTTAACTGTGCTAATTGCCTTCCATGATGGTAGAGCTGCATGGTTCAGCAGGATTTCATTGATGAAGATAAAACTAACTGATATCAAATTTCATGATCACATTGTACCACCTATGTGGGGGTGGTAAGAAGCGAGTAGCACCTGTTGCCCCTTTGACACTATTCCCTTATTCAAGAACAAAAGAGATGCCTGAAATCATCACCATTCTGTTTTCTGCACTGGGATACATTTAAACTATTATTTAGGAACAGATAAATAGTTCATTAGACTTCAAAATTCTATACCTGGAGGAAAAAGCAAAGTAAGGGCTTCAAATTACTGAAGCTTATGTATAGCATTTAGTCCTTTTGGCTGGCAATAAAATGCAAGAAGCATACAGGCACAGCCCTTTAAACAAAGCTGTCAGTGTTACTTTTCTACAGTGAAAATGTACATGAAAAGAAATTTATGATAAAATATTAAATCTGACCGGACTGAAATCAATTTAAATGTATGTTTCACAGTTTATAGAAGCATTACCACTGATTCAGGAATCCTTAGACAAAGTGGTTTACTGTTTAATTACTGAGAACCAAATGTTTTCTAACATCATTAAAAGGCTAGATGAATTAGAATCAAAAAGTTCTATTATACAGAATAATCTCTAAACGGCCAATGATAACAGTATTAAGCAACATAAAAACAGTTTTCTATTTATGGACAATCTGTTGGACTTGGAAGCCCATTTCTGCTAGAATAATATGCTGAGGGGCTTTCATGAAAATAACTTTTGTTTGCTGACCTTGATGAGCAGTAATTTATTTATTTATTTAACATTTGTTAACTGGGTTTTCAGTTGAGGCCTGGGGAGAAAAGCTCCACAGTTACACATATACAATAAGTAGATTACAAAAGACAGGTAGATTACAAAAGATTAACCAACAAAGAGTCTGATAGTACATTACACAATAACTTGTAAATAAATTATAAATAGAATTTATCCTAAAAGGAAAAGAGGTATAGATTAAGAAGCTAACATGTGCAGATTCTTAAGAGTTATGCTAATAACTGAGTTAATTTTTTAGTCATTCCAGTATACAAACTGTAGATTAGTAGAGATGAGGATAGTTGATGTACTTAGTATTTTATGATGAGGAGAGGCTTACAGTGGAATGTACAGATTGGTAAATATTGTGTTGATGTACTTAGTATCTTATGATGAGGAGAGGCTTACAGTGGACAGTACAGATTGTTAAGTACAGCGTTGATCAGTGTGGGGGAGAGAAGTAGCATGAATATTACAGAGATTATGATTTTTAGTGGGAGCCTAGAGAGAATGTAGACAATGGTTAGGGTGAAAGAGATGGGAGAAGAAAAGTAGACAGGGGTTGGGGTAAGAGAAGGTAGGAGTTGGAGGAGGAGAGAAGGTATACAGGAGTGGGGGTGACTGGAGAGTGACAGTGGGGTAGGGAGGGAGTAGTGGTGGAGAGAAATTAACCTGGAGTTAGATATGTGCTGAGACAGGACTTGTTTAGGTGTGCTTTTAAGGAAACTTTGAAGAGTTGCAGGCTTGGGGTTGCCCTAATATTTGAAGGGAGAACATTCCATTGCTCAGAAGTAGAGTAAGAGTGTAGGCATTTATCATGTCATTTAAAAGGTTTGGAGAGTTCTAGTAGGTTTTTGTTCTCTGATCTGAGTGATCTGTTAAGTATATAGCTTTTGACAATCTTGTGTAGGGCAGGACAGGTGCAGGATTTGTAGATGAGGTGGTGTATAATGGTTAGTTGTGTATATGACAGTTGGAGAGTTCCAACAAGTCTAGTTCTCTTAGTGGTTTGGAGTAGTGAGTATGGTATTTGGAGTTACTGGTGGCAAACTTTGCAATGTTGTTATAGCATTGTTCAATTTTAGTCTTGGAGGAGTTTTGCAGGTTGGTAAGAATACAGGAACCATAAAATAGGGAGGGGAGAAGGAAACTTTATGCCAGTGTAGTCTTGGTTGATGTGGTAAGGAATTACCTGTTTCTATATACAAGTTCTAGTTTCTTGTGGGTTTTCTTTACATTTTGCTGGTTGAAGTTGACTTTGCTGTTTATAATTACACCTAGTAGTTTGGCCTCCTGTACACTTTCAATAATGGTGTTGCTGGCTGAATGGATATTAAATTGGTCAGGAGTGGGGGAGTTATTTTTTGGGAGAAACAGCATGATTTTTTTTTTTAGGAAGAGTTGGGCATCTGTGAGCCATGATTCAATGGCAGTGAGTGATTTTTCAATATTATTGAGTAATTCTGGGAGACTGTGGAAGGTGCAGATTATGACAGAATCATCTGCATATTGAATAAGGGTTCCAGGTTAAAAGGTGGTATGTAAATTATTGATAAATATTTTAAATAAAAGGGGAACTAAAATGGAGCCTTGAGGAACTTCAGTTGGGTTATGAAGAAAAGGGGAGAGATGGTTTGACCATTTAACAGCTTGTTTCTGATCATGTAGCTAGCTCTGAAACCACTGTATTGTGGTAGAGGAGCAGCCTATGTTGGATGGGGTATCAAGAAGTAAGGGGTGTGAGACTGTATAATAGGCCTTTCAGAGGTCCAGGAACACAGACAATACCAGATGTCCTTTGTCTCTAGCCCTATTTATGGTGTCAGAAAAAGTATAATAGAGCTGTTTCTGTGCTATGCTCGGACCTAATATCATGTTGAGTTTGGGTCAGTGAATTGTTATGAAGTACATATTTCATAAATTGTTGGTGGAGACACCTTTCAAGGATGTTTTATATGGCAGATAATACTGATATGGGGCAGAAGCTGGATATACTGGTGGATTTTCCTCCTTTATGTATTGGGGTTATATGTGATAGTTTCCGTATCGATGGGACTGTGGATTCAGAGAGAACTCTAGTTATGAGGATGCTGATTGGGTAAGTAACTGTGTCTGCATCGAGTTTTAGGTACTGTGGTCATAGATTATCTGCAGATGTAGAGCAGGGTTTTTGTTTGAGCAGTAGTTTTTCTTTTTTATTGTTGAGGTGATTATAGGCTGAAAGGAGAAGGTGGCCAGGTTACTTTTGCATTTGTTGGTTGGAGAGATTAGATGGGGGGGGTGTTGAGATAGTTAATGTTACTGCTGAGTAGATCGGCCTCTGGATTTTATGAAGTGTTTGGTAAATTCTTTTGCTATTTGTGATGGGTGGGCATTCTGTGTAGGGGAATGTTCTTTGTTTGTACCTGGATTAAGAAGAGTAGATATTGAGTGTTAATATTTTTTAGGGTTACATTTGTGTTGTGTCTGGTGGTGAAAGTAGGGGGATCTTTTTACATTTGTCAACTAGATTGGTTACACTGTTATGGATTGTTTTGAATGTGAGAAGATTTTTTCAGTTTTATTTTGTTTCAGGTGTTCCAGGCTAGGGATCTATGTTTCATTAAGTTAATTCAGTCTTTGGTTATCCATGGGAATTTATTTCTTTTTACCTTTTTGACTGATCTGGAGCTAGACTATCAAGTATTTTAAATCATTCCCTCCATTGGAGTTCAGGAGGTTTGCACTGTAACTTTCAATGGGTGGAGCCTAAGCTTTTTGACAAAATCAAATTATGTCCTCACGTTTCAAACAAATGTTCATATCTCTGGAACCATAAAGGTTATGAAAGAAGTATAAATGGCAAAACGCTTCAGCACAAACTATTTTTATAGTGGTAGCATTATTTAGGTTCTTGGTCTTAAACCAAATTTTATAAGTCACAGTAAACAAAGTAACTCTTAAATTTGTAATATTTTGTAAACAACTTACAACACCTCAGCAACCACTTAAGTTACACACATACCGTCAGCTGCATTTTATTTGTCTGAGATCTTTCAATATGAAGCTAAGGAATTTTATCTGTGTTACTTGGTTGGTAAGATATTTAGAAAAATGTGAAAATTATATCTATATAAATTAATATAATAAAATCAACAGTTAATATCGTTTTAAGTCAATACCACTGGCAACAGTTTCAAAATGTATTCAAAAATCTTAGAAAACGTTACTGTCTCAGCCAATATAGCCTTCAAGAAGTCAAAAAGCATAAAAATATACTGCCCTTAAATAGACACAGCAATAAAACAATAAAACAATTAATAAATAAATAAATCAAACAATCAAACTCCATTATATCAGATATCTCCAATTAACTTCAAAAGTAAGTCCATGAGGTACACAAGTGTTATATTTAAGAATAAAAACTGATTCTTTAAACAACAATTTTTCTTTTAACATAGCAGCATCACCCAGTTTAAGAAAAACTTTTTCCAAAACAGTTGCATGTAATAAATTGCAGTTACTATTGTGACATTCCATAAAATGAGTAGCCACAGGACTCTCTATTTTTGTTTTTTTATATCTCTAACATGTTCCTGTATCCAAGTCCTGAACATGGTTTTTCTTTCAGCAATATATACCAGATTCCAAGGACAATGAAGGGGATAAATGATACCCTCAGTTGCACATGAAAAGGACCCCACCACATCAAACTTAATACTATTTATCCTGTTAAACCCTGCTACTACAAATTGGCAAACATTACACTTTCCACATGGAAATGTGCCTTTAGGTTTCAAAACTAGACATACATTTTCTTCAGGTAATACAAAATAAGGTCTAATGAGTCTATCCATTAAGCTTTGTTTTTTTATAGGAAACAGAAGGGTCACTACACAAAAGTTTTCATACTGTCTCATCATTAGTTAAAAATTTCCAAAAATATTTAACTTGTTTCCATATTTCATCACTTAAAATGTTACAAGTCATTACAAGATAGATTTTATCTAAAACAAAAATACTAACTTTATCAGATCTATCAATATTTATATAACTGGAAATATATTTTCCCTCAGTAATTTTATCTAATGCACCAAAAATGGCAGATCTATCATACCCTCTATTCAAAAACATTAAAGAGCTTTGTACAATTTCTCTAGCTAAAATCTTCATTATTGTTACAAATTCTATGTAACCACAATAGTTCTCCATATGGCAAGGAGTATCAAGTGAGGGAGATGACAGCTAGTCCCAAACAAAAATTGTACTCCATCATTTAACGTCCTGTGTACAGTGGCTCAGATATGTCCAGAATCTAAACCTATAAGACATAAATCAAGAAAATTAATTTCCTTGCCAAATTGTAGCCCATCAAAAGCTAAATTATAAATGATACTGTGTAAATCACCTACAAAATCATCCAGTTCTTGAAGGCCATCTTGACATATAAAGAGTAAATCATCTATGTACCTATAATAATGTAAGACATATTTCCTGACAAAGTCATGTTTATAGATAAAGTGCCTTTCAAACATGGCCATGAATAAATTTGCATACATCGGGGCAAAAGGTTCCCCATGGCTGTTCCCTGTAGCTGATGAAAAATTTGATTATTAAAACTAAAATAATTACTTAGTAAACACAATTCCAGCAATTCTATAATGTAAGAAAACTCAGGACTATCCCCTAGAAGATAATGCAATGCCTTCATAGCATCAGTATGCCTGATATTAGTATACAAACTGGTGACATCTAGCATTACCCAATACATTCTAAAATTCCATCGTACTAATCGTAGTCAAAAAAAATCAAAAGAATCCTTAATGAAAGATTCTAACTTCTGCACAAATGGTAATAAAAAAATATGTAAAACAATACAATATTATCTAAAAAAAAAATTTGTCACAGCTACAATGGGTCTACCAGGGGGGCTGTGCAAATCTTTATGCAATTTTGGTAGACAATAAAATGTTGCCATTGTATAACCCTCTATGTTAAATTTCTTGTTTGTATTTTCTTTGGTAAAATATCCTAGCCTTACCCCTTTTGATAACAAGAAAGAAAATTGTTTCATAGCTTCTTGATAACAAGTAACATCAACTACTTTATATACTCTAGTGTTATCTGCATGTTCATAGCACATTTGCATATATTGCGTGTAATGTAGAACTACAATTTTGTTACCCTTATCTGCCGGCTTTATTATCAAATCTTTCCTACCTAACAACTCTCTTAAAGTGACCAATTCATTTCTGGTTAGGTTATAACAGATTTGCCTTTTTTACTATTAAATACTCTATATAATTGTTCTACTGAATAATGTAACATTGCCATAAAATGTTTAACAGTAATTATTATAAGGAGGTATAAATCTGCTTTTATGTGAAATATTAGAGATATCTAATAAATAATATGCATTTAAACCATCTACAACATCAAAAACACAGCAATCACCCATTTCAGATTCACATGAATAAAAAATGTCATCCTCACTAAAGTTAACATCATGATTATAATCAAAAGGTTTAAAATAACATTTCAAATGCAATTTTTAAAAAAAATGGAATAATTCCTGTTCCAACTGATGCCAACACAGAAGAACCGTCAGCACAAATTTCAAACCAAGGTTTAAAACGTTATTATGTTCATCCGTTAATGAATGGCCTGAGAAATTCACTTCTAATGATTCCCTATTATGTTTAACACTACTGCCATCTACATTTTGTAAATGTTTGTTTAGAATGTCCTTCACCTGTTGGTGCAAAAGTTTGAGTCCCTCTCTTTCGGTTGTTGTTTCTTCCTTCTCCGTAATTACAAAACTGCTGTTGATGTTGTTCTGGCTGTTGAGCAGGTGGAAGTGGTGGAGAAGACCTACTATCATGATCTGAGTCTGTTGTGTACACTCTACAGTCCAAAGAGGCAAAGAGACTGAAAGTTGTTTTTTATCACCTCCCCTATGACGTGTGAAATTGGCAAACTTTAGAGCTTTCCGATTAGATTTCCAAAGGAAAGCTCACTCATCATTATAGTCACGTACATCTCAATGTAGCTTATTGTTCTTCTGTTAAATCAGTTCCATTTCCAGTTTTTTAAGCTTATCATTGATGTTATTCAATACCCCCTCAAAATGCTGTACACTGATTTTAGCAACTAAGTCAGTGTGTACAGTTGAAATTTCATCTTTTACTTTTTTTTTTGCAACTGATCTCTTTCTACCAGAATGGCAACCTATTCCATTGCACATCTATGGGCAGCAGCTAACCACTGATTTCAAAATATTTTATTCCCACCATCATTAGTATTGAAAGGGGTGGAAGGGGTTTGAAATGCACGCAAACCCTGTAGAGATATGTTCAGTTCCATATAACTCTGCAAGCTCAAGATGTTAAAATGACATCTAGTTTCCTTTAACATCAGTTTTTTCAAAGTGATCCACAACAGGTTGTATTTCAACAGGAAAAGAGACAATACTTATACCAGCAACAGCAGAAAAAGGATTACTTAGTTTATGTGGTCTTTCATTCATATATTTGTTCATAAGGCTACCAGATGACTCACCTCCATTCAGAATCTATTGATTATCACCATTAGAAATAACAGTGGTAGAACCTCCGTGGGTGTTCTGAACAATATAATTCTCCATAGTTCATTGTACAGATACAGCACCTAGACCAGAGGGAGAAAAAGTATGGTCTTCACGAAAAATCCGGGAAATATTATTCAAAGGATCGGTAGCCATAGAAACAGCAATACCAAACCACAATCAAGTCAAAAAACAAGTAAATACCACTGGCAACAGTTCCAAAATTTATTCAGAAATCTTAGAAAATTTTAGTACCTCGGCCAATATAGTCTTCAAGAAGTCAGAAAGCATAAAAATATACTCCCCTTAAATAGACACAGCGATAAACCAATAAAACAATTAATACATAAATAAATCAAACAATCAAACCTCCAGTATATCAAATATATCCAATTAACTTCACAATTAAGTCCATAAGGTACAAGAGTGTTATATTTAAGAATAAAAACAGATTCTTTAAACAACATTTTTTCTTTTAACATAGCAGCATCACCCAGTTTAATAAACACTTTTTACAAAACAGTTGCTTGTAATAAATTGCAGTTAATATTATGACATTCCATAAAATGAGTAGCCACATGACTCTCTGTTTTTTTTATTCAATATCTCTTTCCCTGCACTAGACAGAGGTCAAATATCAGTGGAGATGAGTTTGGCATTGTGTAAGCTTTAAAATTAAATCTTGTAAAACCTTGTACACAGCAGGGTTTGGAATTATTGATGCAAATATGAGCAGGTAATATTTGATGTCTACAGGCATCAATAGGAGTTAACTGCAGGTGGACCTGTAGGTGTCCCTTGGAACTAATGAGTTAAGGAAGGTAGTATTGAAATATTGGATAGTATCATTGGGATAGTATCATTGGGAGGTAGTGATTTTATGGGTGTCCAGTTTATTTTGAGGAGTAGGTTGTCAAGTGATTGTTGAGTAAATTTGGTTATGTTTCTAACTAATTTCAGTGAGTGGGTTTTTGGGTTGTAGTTACTGGCTGTGATGGCATATGTGGGAAGATGGTCACCTGTTTATTTACTCAAATGGCAGAGACTGAAAACATTTTTGCAGCTTATATATATACAACAACTCTGTTGCAAATAACATTCAGGAGCATATAAATTTCAAACTGTTATCACGTACCACAAACTTATAAAATAAATCCAGAAGCACAAAAGCAATCAAGCGGACAACAGGAATAATGGATATGTGGTAAAATTGATTGGTAAGCGCTTTCGGCTGCGAACTCCAGCCTTCATCGGACAATTTTCAAACTCAGATTAGAATCCTTATATACCATTTTACATAATGACCAATTACCTAATGCATTTCATTCAATAAATGTTAATTGAGAACTTGCTTAAATACATATTATGCGTATATTAAATAGGCTAGATATTCTTTAAACACCTATAAAAAGACTGTGCCTGAGGAGGAGAAATTTGTAGGGTGGGATACTAGAATCTAATCTAAAATAGAATGGCAAGTGAAGTCTTTATTGTAACATGTTGAGCTTGTGATTAGTTGTGTATATTCGTACAGATTAGTACTGGTTGTGGTGGAATCAGTTGTAATACATTTCCAGTTGATGTTCATGTCACCTAGGATGATTGTTTCCTGCTTGATGTTTTGAGATATCAAGATACTATATCTTCCAGGACAGGTATGTTGTTTCCAGGAAGAATGTACATGGCAATGATACTGATTTTTTTGGAATCATTGAGGTTCAGGGTGGCTATTAGGATCTTGGCATTACTGAAGATAGGTAAATTGTTTGGGTAGGGAGTAACGTTAAGTTTGGATGAATATGGAAGGGCTATCCCTCCTCCTTTCTTTTTAGGCCTAGCTATTCTGTATATGGCATAGCTGGGAGAAGTAAATTCTGTATCTGTTATGTTTGGGTTTAACCAGGTTTCAGTTAGGGCAAGTACATTTGGTGTGTTTTGTTCTATCTATGCATGCAGAGGGGTTAACTTGCTACATATACTTCTTAGGTTTAAGGTAATTACAGTTAGGTTTTTGGCATCATTTCTTTTGTTGGTATTTGTGTTGGTATTATGTTTGCAGTGGGTAGTATTTTGTCCTCAGATTTTTGTGTTAATGGTACAAAGTGGGGTTTGACGGATCCAGTGTTTATTATCCTGGGGCTAGAGATATAGGGAAGGGGGTAATGAAGTAGCTGTGAAGAGATGTTGGAGTAGTGTTTTTGCTTATATTGTAGCTTGGTGGTAGAAGTTACTGCATCATTGTGGTGGTTGTTTTTTTTGTGGACAATGTTGTAGTGTGAGTTAGGATTACCAGTAATGTGGTTAGACAGAAAAAGAGTATCATGCTCTGCAAAATAATTAATAGTAAAGTGTGGTTGAAGTTTATCAGATTATAAGGAAGTGATAGGCTTAGAAGTGTGATTTTGGTTCTTTGTGGCTACTGAAGTGGTTTGGAGTATAAAGTAGTAAGTATATAGAAAGTTAGCATGTGTTGTTGAGTAATAGAGTTAGAAGTGTATGTGTGTTTCAGTAGGTATTGAAGTGTGGGGAGGTGTTTGCTTACTTTAGTGCATTGATGATTAAGACTGTAGGATCTGATGTAATAGGTAGGTGTTTGGATAATTTGGAGTGTGGTTGGAGTGTCTGTGGGTATAAATGTAAGAGTTGTGGTGGTGGGTGGGAATTGGGGTTAGGATAGAGAAGTGGAATGAGCCTGAGCGTACTGAGGTTGAATGGACCAGGTTGAGCTGAGGATGGAGTAGAACAAAAAGGAAAGTATTCGTAAGTAACTGTAACACTTAGTTTTGTTTATCTTTTATGAACAGAGGAATTATTAGAGTGAAATCTATGTCAACATAACAAATTACTATAATGTCAAGTTGCAAAATGGTGAGATGGAAATGTAAGTTTACATTCATGAATGTCCAGATTGTCATAAGCTTTCACTGCTAAAAGAGTCAGTTGGCCAATGAGGTGAACCCAGCCCTTTTTTCCAGTATAGTGCAATCTCATAGTTGGTGATATTTAGTTGGGGGTTGTGAGGGGACAGCACTCCAGAGTGTTGAGGTGATGTCCCCCAGTTGGGTGGGTTTTATTTGCTTTGGTTAAGTTTTGTTGGCCGATAGTTTACTTACCAGGGGAAAATTTATGACAATCTGGACATTTGTGAATGTAGACTTTCATTGTTTCCATCTCACAGTTTCGCTACTCAGCATTACGGTAATTCATTATTTTGACATAGATCCACATACATACATATATATATATATATATATATATATATATATATATATATATATATATATATGTATATATACCCCCGGATTCTCTATAGCTTGCCGGAGCTCAAGCTGGCAATATGTCTGCCATACTATCTAAGCCCTAGTATGCAAATGACCCCATTTGCAGGAGAAATCTATGCAAATGAGGTGATTTTGCAATCCAGGAAGCTTGCAACCATCTGTGCAGGACTAGTACTATCTGCAGAAATGTACTTGGTTAGTAACCGAGTACATTTCTGCAAAATCCAAAACGGAGCTGTGACAGCTCCAAATAAAGGCTGCATATCATGTAGTAAGCATGCCAATGGTCAAGTATAAGGCCATTGGCATTGCAAACATCAAAAACAATATAAAAATCAAATTTTATTTATTTTTTAGCTGATCTTGGCAGTTTAAGCGTAGAGCTGGGGCTCGCAAACGGGATCGGGGGAAAATAACAAAATGAACCCAAATTAAACATTCTAACTGAAATTAGTATTCTGCCATGCAAGTCAATGGCAGCCAGAAGACAACATGGCCAGTGAGTAGCGGTTGCTAAGAGGGTGCGCTCAGTGTGAGTCATGTAACTATGCATTAGTAGGCAATCCTATGCAAATGAAGGGAAGGATAGTGAATCCCAGTTTTCCCCAGCATGTGAGACAGGTCCCAACAGTGTAAGAGTAGTTGGTGCAAGCCTACGAGTTAGGTGACATCATGGGGTAGTGTCAGGTATACTGTAAGTGGATTGGAGCTCTGTGGCTCGGGTTTGCTCCTAGCTTAGCACAGCTAAGCTATGGAATGTGTCTAAACCTGCCTAACACTCTTTACAATGCCTAAGTGGGTGTGCGTGACACGCACTGAGTTTTAAAGGCAGAAAACAAAAGTTAAACAAGGAAATTGCAGCAGTGTGCACATTTGTGTACTCTGTTTGCACAGTGCACCCCCAGGCAAAAACAGGAAGGCAATGGGAAGGGAAAACAGCAGTTGGAAGGTAACCAAGGAGAACCAGCATATCTGGCAGATGAAATGTATCAGAATCAGCCAATTACACAGGCAGCAGACCAGCCCAGCCCTGAAAACTACTATAAACCATGCAAACACCTTCTCCTCTGGTTTTTCCTACACTCTACACCACCGGTGTAAACAAGTGGTGAACTTATAACACTCACAACAGGAAAATGATAGGGGCTGCAATAGCTATCATACAACAAGTTGTGGAAGAGGCTGAGGGTGGTGAGGATGTGAATGCTGTCAACCAACCCAGAGTGAGGAGACGGAGAAGAGTGTACAGACCCAGGGTAATCTACCAGGGGCTACATGAGCTGGAGATAGTGGAGCACTATAGGGTAGACAGGGACCTCCTACAGCAAATTGTTGAGTTGTGCCGGCCACACCTCACACACAGAACTAACAGAGGGGACCCCATCCCAGTGGATACTAAGGTATGTGTAGGCTTATGAATACTAGCTACAGGTACCTTCCAAAGGCCAACTGGGGATATGATGGGGATTTCACAGGCAACAGCTTCCAGGGTACTCCACCAGTTCATGGATGCCATGTCAGCCCATGTCAGTGAGCACATATATTTCCCCAACACCCGTGAGGCGTTGGCCAGCAATATGCAACTGTTCCACCAAATAGCAGAATACCCTGAGGTAGTGGGTGCTACAGACTACACGCACATATGCATCAATGTACCACCCGGTGAGCGGGGTAGGGTCTACATCAACCCCAAGTGCTTCCCCTCCATCAACTGCCAGGTCGTGTGCAATGCCCAGGGCATAATAATTAATGTGTGTGCTGGCTGCCCTGGAAGCTATCACATTTCCAACATCTGGCATCTGACACAGCTGTACCAGAGATGTGCCAATGGGGACATCCCTCACGGTTACCTAGTGGGGAATGCTGGATATGCACTGGAGCCATGGCTGATGACACCCATCAGAAATGCACACACACCTGATCAAGACCTCCATAATGATGCACACGCACAGACCTGAATTACAGTAGAGCATGTGTTTTGGATGCTCAAGTCATGTTTCCGGTGCCTGGACACATCCGTTGGAGCCTTGCAGTACCCATCAGTTACATGTACCCAAATTGTTGTTGTATGTGCCATGCTGCACAATATGATCATGTGGAAACAGCTGCAGCAGGAACAGCATGGTGCAGGGTCACTCAGGCCCCCACCATTGCCAAGGCCTGCACAGGCACAGAGTGACTCAGTGGAGGAACAACCTCAGCCTGCCCCAGTAGGCAGAAGGAGGCATGTCCAGTAGGCCCTGGCCTTGGCAAAGAGGCAACGCATAGCACATACACTGACACAGGAGGGACCCAGGGAATAACACCTCTCTCTGATTCTCGCATACAGTAAAAGAGATGCCAAACATTACACTACCTGTGCTTAACCGTGTGTAGGGAGTGTACTATGTGCATCAGACATAGGCAGCCCTGCATAACCACCCTCAATACTGGGACACCCACAAGGTAAGTGACGCACACATGCCAGTCAGGGGGGTTCACATACCCAAGAACAGTCACAGCCAGCAGGACAGGTGTAGACAAACACAAACAAAGGCTGTGCTATGACCTCTGAATGAGGCCTATGGGTAACCTCCCCCCAGGCCTACACAGACAGACTACAGCAGGTCAGGCAGTCGGATGTCAGTTCTGAAGTGTAGGAAGTCAGAAACTAATATGTAGATAATTAAAAGCTAAGATCTGTAGTACACTCGTATGCCTCTAGTCAGCATGATAGGTAAGACTACAGAATGAAATGGAGTACCTGAAATACTAGTGCAGTCCTAGCAAATGTGTACAAGTGTCAGGTGTGCCCCCCATCCTACGTAGAAATGTAGTCACAGTCAGATGTGCCCCCCCAATCCTGTGTAGAAATATAGAAATAGTCAGGTGTGCCCCCCATCCTACATAGAAATATAGTAACAGTCAGTTGTGCTCCCCCAATCCCATGTAGAAATGTAGAAATAGTCAGGTGTGCCCCCTCATCCTACGTAGAAATATAGTAGCAGTCAGGTGTGCTCCCCCAATCCCATGTAGAAATGTAGAAATAGTCAGGTGTGACCCCCATCCTATGCAGAAATGTAGTAACAGTCAATACAAAATGATTGATGGATACCCTGCAGAGACAGCATGCTACCTGTAGGTGTACAACACAAAGGTCAGCACTGCAGTACAAACTACCAGGCCTTGATCCACACAGTCAATACAGACAGGCATGCTGGGCATGCCCACACACTTAGAGAAATAAACACAATGTCAACATACTGAAAGGTCATACTGGGCATGCTCAAACACTAAAACATATGATGGCCATGTCTGCAAACACCAGTGGACCAGACATATCTGGCAGCTGCAGATGCTAGTGCAGACACTCCTCAGTATGCACCTCTCATGCTTTGCATACACAGTGGATAGGAATACAGGTATATATGTAAGGACAACACACTATAATAAGCCAAAGGTAGACGTACATAGATGTGTGGAAGAGGGGGACTGTGACAAGGAGCCATCCAGGTCTGTCCCACCCAGCACACAGCCAAAGGGCCACAACCACATGGGGGTCAGATGTCACTCACTGCAGATACTAGCCACGGGTATCTGTCAGCATTACAGAGTATGTGGTGCACGTGCAAGCTGTGCAACATGACTGTACAAGGAAGTAGTCATCTAGCAGCTCTATACATGTACCTGTTAAATATGACCCAGGTTGCTTCCGGATGTGGCGTGTCAACTCCTAGATGAATGGGTTATGGCCCATTCACACACACTGCCCTCCGCATAGCTCCACTATGACAAGTATGCTGATGTCATCCACTGTGAAATACACCTCTTGGAGAGTTGCGCATCCCATAACTGCATACTGCTGTAGTGTGATAAACTAGTTAAGTAGGAGTTCTAACCCCAGCCTTGGCAACTGTGTGCATGTGATTGTGTGTGTCTGTCTGTGTAGAGAGCAATGTTTTTTAGGGTGATTACACATTCAATTAAAATGCTCTACTTTGGTAAGGTTGCTGATGTCATCCACCTAGAAATATACCTCTGGGAAGGTTGCAGGCCAATAATCTCTGTAGCACATCCCACAACTGCGTACTGCTATAGTGTGATAAACTAGTTAGGTAGGAGTTCTAACCCCAGCCTTGGCAAGTGTGTGTGTGTGTGTGTGTGTGTGTGTGTCTAACTCGGTTTGTGTAGAGAGCAGTGCTTTTTAGGGTGGTCACACTCCCTACAATTGAAATGCTCTGCTTTGGTAAGGCTGCTGATGTCATCCACCTAGAAATACTCCTCTGGGAAGATTGCAGCCCAATGATCACAGTGCACATCCCATAACTGCATAATATTGTAGTGTGATAAACTAATTAAGTAGGAGTTCTAACCCCAGCCTTGGCAAGTGTGTGTGTGTCAATCTGTCCCTGTCTGTATAGAAAGCAATGCTTTTTATGGTAGTCACACCCCCTACAATTTAAATGCACTACTTTGAAAATGCTGCTGATGTCATAAACCTAGAAATACACCTTTGGGAAAGTTGTAGCTCAGTAATCTCCATTGCATATCCCATAACTGCGTACTGCTGTAGTGTGATGAACTAGTTACGCAGAAGTTCTAATCCCAGCCTTGACAAGTGTGTGTACGTGTGTGTTTGTCAGTCTGTCCCTGTCTGTGTAGAAAACAATGCTTTTTAGGGTAGTCACACCCCCTGCAATTTAAATGCACTACTTTGGGAAGGCTGCTGATGTCATCCACCTAGAAATACAGCTCTGGGATGGTTGTAGCCCAATGATTTCTGTAGCGCATCCTATAATTGTGTACTGCTATAGTAGGATAAATTAGTTAGGTGTTCCATTCCCAGATTTGGTAAGTGTTTGTGTATGTGGTTGTCTGGCCCTGTCTGTGTAGAGAGCAATGCTTTTTAGGGTAGTCACACTCCATACAATTTGTATGCTCTACATTGGCAAGGCTGCTGATGTCATCCACCTAGACATACACCTCTGGGAAAGATGTAGACCAATAATCTCCATAGCGTGTGCAATAACTGGTTACTGCTGATGTGTGGTATAGATCTTTGTTAGGGGTTCTATACCCACACATGTCTGTGCAGGGAGCAATGCATTTTAGGCTAGTCACACTCAGTACATTTCAAATGCCCTACTTTGGCAATCCTGCTGATGTCATTCATTGTGAAATAAACCTTTGGAGAAGGAGGTCTCCAGTAATCCCTGTGGTGTGTGCCATAACAGCTCCATGCTGTCGTGTGATATAGAGTTCGGTTAGGGGTTCTATACCCACACATGTCGGTTGTGGATGGTTTGTGTGTGTGTTATTGTCTGTGTAGGGAGCAATGCTTTTTAGCCTGGTCACACTTATTACAATTCAATTGTCCTACTTTGGCAATCCTGCTGATGTTATTCATTGTGAAAAACACCTTTGGGGAAAGAGCTCTCCAGTAATCCCTGTGGTGCATCCCATAACAGCTCCATGCTGTAATGTGACATAGACCTCTGTTAGAGGTTTTGTACCCACACATGTTGGTTGTGGATGGCTTGTGTGTGTAAGTGTGTCACTGTCTGTGTAGGGAGCAATGAATGTTAGCCTAGCCACACTCACTACAATTTGAATTTCCTACTTTGGCAAGATTGCTGATGTCATCCAATGTGATATAAACCTTTGGGGAAGGAGTACTCCAGTAATCTCCTTGCCATGTACTACTGCATACTACTGTAGTGTAATAAACTAGTTAGGTAGGGGTTCTACTACCAGACATGCCAGGTGTGTGTGTTTGTAACTTGTATCCGGTGTGGAGGTGGGTGCGAGTGTGTGACACTTGGGCCCAATGTGGAGTGGGTTTTGCAAATTTCTTATATGGTGGCCCTAGTATACATCACAATGTCCACCGTACAGGGATATCAGATGTGAAATAGCTGAGAGGCTAGGGTGCAGATCCATACCCATACATGTGACATCAAGGTCAGGCAATTACAGTTAGCAACCCCAGTATTACCCAATTACCCAGAGTACTCTCTCAACCCACATTTCATACACACACACACACACACACACACACACACACACACACACACACACATGCCGAGGCAACAGCCAATATGTGTGTAGCACACTGCATATTGGCCACTGATAGTAACTATGGAGTGATTGCAGTGGCCTACAGAGCGCATGGCACCCTGTCCATCTGTCCAATAGGCACAGTCATGCAGACAGTGCACCTTCCCCATGTTCCCCACTGGACAACTGCAACACCTGTCCATCACATGTGACCCACAAAGGACATACCATGCCTGGAAACATGCCCTGTATGGACAGATGTCACTTACACCAGGGAATGCCATTAGCATGCTATCAATATAGGTGCAGGGTTAACCTGCTGTCCGTTACCAGTTCCTGCCACAGGTGGCTAAGACTGGGACATCTGATGATAATCTGCATACACAATATGGGCCCGACACCCAAAGTACAGTTCCACATGTCACTGTAACATGCATGTAAGAGGTGTGCACGTCCCAGACACTGTCCATGTCATGGACTAAGGAACACATACATGGCAAGCGATGCACAGCATTGGCCACACGCAATAGTCACCCAGGTGACTGGATGGTGTATACAATGCCCACCTGTGTGGGCAAATGCAGAAACCACAGCCCTGAGCCACAATGCAGACCATTGTCATGTGGCCTGATGCCAAGGTATACTGATCACCTAGCTTTGTATAGCCATCTGACACAGTTGACCACCACATACACATTCAGAAATGCACCCATGCATGTCAGTACTGGCACCCTGTGTGTTTGTGTGTGTGTTGTATGATGTGTATGATCACATCCACACTCACTACAACCCCCAGTGGCATACTGAAGCATGCTGTTTGATGTCAGACACCTCCCCATACCCTTTGCCCATATAACCTTCGCATGACCCATGTGTTGCATGTGATACCTGCACAGTAATGTGTTGTTGCAATCTGACTAGTGATGAGCTGTATCCCTGGCCCTGCCAAGTGTGTCAATGTATGTACATCCCTGTGTGAGTGTGGCTGTGTTGACGCTGGCACCTATTCAGGCAGGCACGTGGACTTCAACTATCATATAGGTACCATATCCCTGTTGCAGATGCTACTCACCATCACATATATGTTCTGAGGACTCCACAACAGGTAACCTATGTGGCACATCCAATAACTGCATAGGACCGTGATAGCACTACATAGTTGTCAGGGTTTGATACCTTGTGGGAGCTGTGTGATGCAAACATGCTTAAGGTTTACTCTCACACCCCTCCCTGACTTGTCCTTGACTCTGTTTGCCTCTCTCACTCCCTCACTGGTGGATGTGGAGACCTACACCTGCTTTGCTTAGCCAGCAGCATGTGCATTTTAAGTGATGCTCATGATCAGCTGATGACCTCTGCATGAATTGTAGTCCTCCCCTTGCTGATTGCATATGGAACAGCTGTGGTAACATTCCCATAGCCAATTGCATGAAAACATACTCCAATATCTAGGAACACAATGTCATTGTCGGGCCTTTCCATTCACTGTGAGCAGGAACTCAATCTGTTGTTTGGCAAACAGCATCTCAGATGGATTGGGGATTTACCTCTGACAAGATACACTGTGAAAACAGGCCAACACACAGGAGGGGGATATGCCTGACCTGATTACAGACTGTAAGTGCTGCTATACTGCATTTGGAGTAATGTTGGTTTAACAGGGTGTGTGTGAATATGGCTGTCCTACATGTATTAATACCTGTCATGTTAGTTCTATGTTTATGAGGACTCCCCATCTGTAGGGCCATCTGCAGACTGGGCAGTGTGTGGTGCCCTTGGTTTCATGTGTTACCCACAGAGCATGTATCTGTGAACTGCAGAAGGTAGTGTGAGGAATGCAGTCTGTAGATGGTGAAAGCCGTGACAGTTACTGACTTCATATTCCTCATAGGACATATGTTGCTACAAACCCTGTTACAACAGTAAATGTAAGATGTTATCACAGCAACTTGTCAATATTGGCCCTGTGTATGTGCTTCCAGCCATAACTCTGTCAACCTTTGTACATATGTCATGCATTGAGAGGTGCATATGTGCTGTATACCATAATTAGTGTCACCATCTCTTATAACAAGCCAGTGAGATATTAGACTGCTACTCATGTTATGTACAGTACGGGTTATATTAGATGACATAACCTGGACATTTTGTGGTTGTTTGTACAGTACTGAGGTCTGTGTACTTATGGCGAATGTCAACAGTGTATGTATTGTCAATATGTACCTTGGCGTGTGTACAGACTGTGGTAGATGTCATCGTTCTAGGTACCGTCCTATCAGGTATTACATGCTGCTCTGCTGTATGTTACCATATTGGCTTACATGTTTGTAAGGCCATACACACACATGCCCCATACCACATACAGGCATCAGTCCACACTGTGTAGCGGCCCAGTATATGTAGGGTTAGTGTATGAGTGGCACGTATGAGGATGGTGTTGAACAGATAGTCCATATACTATAATATTATGCTAGCTTAACATATGTAGCTGTGGCTGTGTTCACAGTGGTTGGGGTTATGCACTTCCACACAGGTGTATCTTACCCTATGCTGTGACATGCCTATAGAGCCTGCTATATACACAGGTACATGTGCATTCCCCCATAGGAGATGTGGGCCAGTGTTGAGTCAGTCTGCCTGTATCCTACACAGTGCATTGTTACATGCCTAGCTGCTTAGTGTACTTACCCAGTGAAATGTCATGTGCAAATACTTGCCAGATATACTGCTGCCGGGACTCCCTTAAAAGTCATGTATGTTAGACAGAGCAGTAGAATGCTGTACAGATGTATGTCAATATCCAGTAAGTAGTATGTGGCCATGGCACCTCTGAACCAGCAGTTATTATGTATCCAGACAGACAGGGATGTGTGAATGCATAACCTATGAGGCGAATGTATATAAGTCATTATGTGGTATACCCATCTACATAGCTGTTGACATCCATATTGTCAGGCTTGGTTCACATGCTCTTCACTAAGGGGTTCTGTGTATACCTCTGGACTTTAAAGGGTGTGTCAGAATGTCCACATCTATTGGCCAATATCTCTGCTGTAGTCCACAGGAGCATTACATGCTTGCAGCAGTACTGTACTATGATGTCCTTAGGGTGTCTGTCAGTAGCCAATGGTGCACATGTGAAAAGCAGATGTGACCTCCCACACACACCATGTCTGTGAAGACAATCCCTATTACAGTAGCAATAGTCTACTAATATACCTGTTATACATACCTGACATCCCCTTGCACTACAGTGTTGGGACTATAGGGGCTGTGGCAGGGCTACACCCCTTGTTCAGGATATATGGTGAATATATTTGTACATATGATTATCCAGATATCTATACAGATAATTACACATGTACATATCGGCATATATAGATGGGTGTGTATATGTACATAGGTATGCATATACACACCCAGATATATACAGAGCATTTTATGTCTGCACATATACAAATAGTGATGCATATGCACATATACTTATACCACACTGCCATTCCTGCCAGCAGTCCACTGCTGTTGTATCCCATATACATACAGTGTGGCTGGGGCCATATATGTATGGGCTTTACCTACACAATACATGTGTGCCCATATGCACTCCAGAGGCCAGTGTATGTAACAGTGGTATATGGCCCTATATTATTGAGTCTATGGGGGATGCACCATACATAATCTAGGCTGTTACAAAATGTGGACGTATCAGGGGTGAGCTGCCTTAAGGTATCTGGATATACAGTAACAGACATTTCAACTATCTTGACATTACTTGCATTAAATGGGTTACTGCAGGCCTACAGCCTCCTGCCATACAGACTGTTCTGTTTGCCAGTGTGCCTGTGATGGTGTCAGTTATGCCTTGTTATGTAGCAGTTACATCCCATTTGGCCAACTGAAGTCTGTACCACCTAGTGATTGTGTACAGAGTGTAGATAGAGGCTGCTGGACTATACACTGCATCACTTACTGCTGATTGTGTGGTATCCTGTGGCCCAGTCTGTCTTTACTAGTGCAGGATTTGAAGTGCTTGGCCTGGACAGCAACAGGTGTGGACCTTCCCAGACTACTGTATTAGTATAACTGTTTCACAGTTGCATTACTCTGTTTATATGGATGTCAGTGTCTGAACAGCTATATGACATGGCATATACATCTGTAATAGTACACAAATAAAGGTATTCCACTTCTGCAAACATGTGTGTGGTGTTTTATCCTATGACCTCTCTGTGGGTATATGTTGCAGGCAAAGAATGTCATTTGTATGGTTGGCTCATCCAGTGTCCAGTTGTTAGGGTGTTAACTGTAGGCATAGTGGCTGTTCCATATTGTGTGCACCTACTACATGACTATCTTACTGTACATATCTCTGCATGTGTATGTGTAGTCACATGCATATCTATATATGTGTATATACATATATATATATATATATATATATATATATATATATATATATATATATATATATACATATATATATATATGTATCTGAATATATATGTGTCTGTGTATATGTATCCTGGAGAAGTTGACAGCATCCACATTTTACATTTCCTATGGGAGCAAGACTGTACAGCATGATATGTTACCAATACCAGCCTGACTTCATACAGGTGGAATGTAGTACTGTTAACATGTTGTGCTCATGTCATGTCAGGTCCTGGTTATGGGATCTGCAACACTTGGTAGTGTATTACAAGGTGGACGTGTTTGGCTGTGGGGGGGTATGCCTATTCGTACAAGACAAGATGTATATTGTTTGGGGCCTCTCCACCCATTAATGGTGCATGTGGACATATATGTTTTCGGTAATCTACCATTGCTATCTATGGATGTATGGCCATATATACCTATATGTATATATACATATATATATATATATATATATATATATATATATATATATATATATATATATATATATATATATATATATATATATATATATATATATATATATGCTTACACACACATTTATATATATATATATACATATATATATATATATATATAAACTATATCCGTATATATCTACATAGATATATATCTGTGTACATATATGTAGCTTGCTATAAGTGTAGACATATATATGTGTTGATGTAGAAATTTGCATGCATATATGTTTATATATATATATATATATATATATATATATATATATATTTCTAAATATATATATATATATATATCTATATATATATATATATATATATATATACATATCTACATATATAGATATGTTGTATCTGTTTAGATATTACTATATTTACACACACACATACATCTAAATGTTGGTATAAATTCTCTGTGCTGTTGCATGACTGGGCTGGATGATATATTTCTGAAAACAGATTTATGTATATCTGGCATGGCTTTGTGGTAAATCACTGTGTCTCTGGTGGGCTGGGTTTGAGCCTTGCAGAGGCTGTTTATTTTGTTGCTGGGCAGGACATGGGCCATTGGATACATCGTGATTAAGGCACTTTAAAGCAGTTGTAAGTGGGTTTGCGCATGTTTGCGCGGAGGTAAGCACTGCTAACTTCTGATTACAGTTTCTTATAGCCAATTAACTTCTAAATTGCTTAACCTATGTAGGCATTGCTTACCCCCATGTAAACAGGCTTAATCTCGCTTACTGCTGCTTAAAAGTGCTTACTCCCGCTTACCCCCATGCTAATTTCTTTAAAAGAAAAGAAAAAAGGGTTGCAAGGAAAGTGGTAACAAAGGGGCACAAAGAGGGAAAGGCAGTAGGGAAAATAGCTAGGGATGTGCAGGAAGGGTGTAGGGAAGGTCCATAGCTGTCCATTTCTTCTACAGCAAGGTAGATTTGGACACTCAAACACCTGGGAGAGGGGTGAGGACAACAATAATAAGTTATGATGCCAATTAGACCAGATTACATGTGTCCATTGGACAGGTGTGCAAATGGACATCTATGTATGGGACAAGATATTTTTGTGGGGATAGATTGCCCTTTTTTCCTTTTTTCAGGTGAGAGTGGGATGTTAGGGAGGGGTAGTAGGTATATTTGGGGAGGTAGGTTGGGTAGGTTAACAGACAAGACACACAAGACACATACAGGGGCAGTATATGACACTTGTGGGGGTAAACCCCTTGATGGGGAGGAATGTTGGGATATCGGAAGCCCAAAAGCCCCCTAGTGGTAACAGTGGAACTGAGGTCCCCACCCATGGGCAATCACCACTGCACCTTCACATCCCCAAAGGTGGCTGTGCTGGGGGCTGAGCCGCAGAGCCAGGCTGACTCTCTAATCATGACATGCAGCCCTCGAACTGGCATAGAAGATCACTGAACTGCTCATTGATCGCTCTATGCACCATGCCCACCAACCTGGCGACAGGTGACAGGTGCCTGTCTGCACCCACTCTTGGGGGGGTGAGCCCCACCCCCTGAGGCAGTTCTACCCAAATGTGGTGCAAGACCAATGGACAGGGAGGTCCGGGGTTGCATCCCAGACATGCTGGTGCCCGGTGCCACAGCCAGCTGAGGTGGGACAGGTGGGTCCGCTGGGACTGGCCTTCCCAAGCATGCTATAGTGTTTAGATTTCATCATCATATATGGGCTAGTAATAGTCAACACATTCCAAGGTTAGGTATAACAGCATACATAGATATTCCCATTAACCCAGACACCAGATAAGGAAAAGTTGCATAGCAAACAAAAGACATGCATGTATAGGACCACAGTGGTAATAAGAACAACATGCAGGTTCATTGATGGCACCATGCCAACAATGTTGTAATAATTTAATATGGCACATGCATGGGAACCATTAAAGTATTTATCAAACAATTGGACATTATCAGAGCCATTACATACCCATGGGGTGGGTATGTTGATTATTGTTGGAGATAAGTTGGGGGGCGATATCAATTAACAAGTGGTATATTCCTGTTGTCCACATTACTTTCCTAGGCAGTGCTGTTGTCTGTACCTTACAAGTCTTACTACACTAGCCTATAGCCTTATTTTGGACAGTGATATGGCTGTCGTCATCATTACACATGAACCGGTTTTACCTGCAGTATACACCTCTTACCTGGTATACCTATGGAGGGAATGTTTGTTAACACTGACTAACTGTTTGTACACATACACCCAGATTCTGGGTTGATGTTTTGCACTATGCTATCCGACTCTATCTGCACAGACTCTGGCCATGTATTGACCACATGCTGGTGTGCCTGGATATATCTAGAATATTGCGCTCTTCCCCCTTTAGTGACCTGACACACACATATACATGCTTTCCTACACCAGTTATATTATGTAGCACAGTGTGGGTGGCAGTGACCAGTGATACTTTATTATTCAGAGAAACTGCAAAACTCAAAATCCCCTACAATACCAGGGTGGACTACACCAGTACAGGTTATATTGGTTTGTATTTCTCAGTACAGTGTTCATATCCAACGTACCTGTGGGAGCAATGTTTGTTAGCACTACTTGACTGTTGCCACACAGAGTTCCAGATTACACATTAGTATTCTGCACATACATCTCACTCTGTTACTGTACACACTCTAGTCACAGCTTGACAACATGGGAGTGTAGATAGGACATACTTTCCATATTACTCTCCTAACAGTTTTGGTGGTTGCTACAGTGACAGGTGTGTTATCATGATGGTTGACAATCACTTGTATTCCCTGTTTGCTGGCTACACATCTGGGATCATCCCACAGAGTTACCAGGTGGATAGGGGGACAGGCAGCGGATATGGGCACATATACGGGGCATTCTGGCCTCATGTGTACAGTTGAGGGGTATGAATCTGTATGCAGTCTAATTCCACTCCCAGGATTCAGATCATGGCTGTGTCTGCTACAACCTAAAAACTGTCCATCACAGTTGTGTCTGCTATATTGATATTGCTGTATATCTCCAATCTGCTTTCTGTCATTTTAATCCTCTGTGCATATGCATTCTGACATTGTATAACAACACTGTTATACAGATTACCTAGACAGTTATATGCTGTAGGACTGTGTGGGTGACAGTGATGTGTAATACCTCATTATTTAGAGCAACTGCATACCATTCTTCTATTTTGGGCACAGTGTTGGTATTTGACAGATCTGTGGAAGGAATATTTATTAGCACTACCTGCATGTTCCCAAACACAGTACCAGGTTCCACATTACTATTATGCACATACATCTCACTGTGTTACACACTCTGACCACAGCTTAACAAGTTGAGGTGTAAATGGGGCATAATTGGCTTCTTAGTCACATAAGGTATTGGGGAGTTGCTAGTGTGCCAGGTTTGTTGTCATAGATGTGTGTCAATCAGTTGTATTTCCTGTTTGCTGCCTATACGTCTGGGATCGTCCCACTGATTTTCCAGGGGAATGGGTTGATAGGCAATAGATATGGGCCACTTTGATAGACATTCTGGACATATCTGTACAGTTGTGGGGTATGATTCTGCATGCAGACTACTACCACTGCCAGGATCTGAATAGCGGCTGTGTGTGCTAATAAAACAGTTCACATCTCATGCGCTATTCGGTTCTTGTGGTCTGCATTTTCCCTGTTTACTGTCTATGTGTCTCTCATTTGTACTATATGGCCTCTAGGGATTATACCTATCATATACAGGCATTCCTATACATTCAATATTTGGTGCTTGGTGTAGATAACAGTGCTTAATACAACAGTACTATTACATGATTGCAAATCTACATCACCATATGATACCAGAATATACACATGCAGTCCAGCAGTTAGACATGTTTTGTCATGATATTACACTTTTATTGACATACAAACAATATGAGACTCTTTCTGCCATATTCTCTACTGTATGCAGTACTTGCCTTGAACAATACAGGTTTTATACTAGTGATTAATTTACTACTACTACTTTTATTTTTATTTCCTATGACAGTAAAAGCAAGAATATTACTGAACTGCCTCACGTTGTGACCATGCTAGATGGCTGATGTGGGCCTCCTGGTTCATGGCCCACTCCATTGCAGCTGTGGGGGACATAAGAAAAATATTTAGCCATACCTATCCATGATATATCCAAGCTGGCACTTATTTCACACATACTGGAGTGATACTTACACATGGCTAGGACATCCCCTGATGAGCCACTCTTCCAAGAGGTCCCCCTTCCACCTCTTCAGGTCGGCATAGTGGTGCCTGACCTGCTCACCAGTTTGGGGTATGCCAGTGGCACTGGTGAGGTCATGGACGAGATGGTCCCAGGCCTCCATCTTATATTGGGAGCCCTGGTACTGGCCCTGCAGCAGTCTCTGTGCATGGTCTTTAACTAGGAGTCTTGCCATGACCTTGGACTCCTGGATGCACCAGCACTGTGCCCGAAAGTGCACTCCTTCTCCCCTTACTGCCAAAGTGCCTGCAAGGGGAAGCTACAACCACTTATGAGATGTATTCTCGCCTGTTGGGTTTAAGTAGGGCCAATTTCCCACACTTTGCCATGATTGGCCAGTTTTGCAAAGGCTAAGCTCTGGGCAAACTTGCTTACCTAAGGTTTGCATTGTTAAAGCGGTTCACCACTGGCCACAAAGAGTTAGCTGGTCTATACATTGCTCACACCTCCTAAGCTGGCCTGTGCAATGCTTAGTGTTGCTTACATTGACCTTCATTATATTGTCTTTTTGGCATTGTGTTATTATTCATTACACCTTATATGTATGCCTGGTATCCCTGATTGATGTGTACGTACACTCTGTGGGGTTCTTGTGTTTAATTGGGGACTTCAATACTCTATTACAATTACACCTCACTTCTGGACTTACTGCTGTACTCCAGTTCACATACTATGTTATGTGGTTGGTTATGGCACATATGACTGTATACTGATGCCTTTCACAGGTTCAGTTTAGTTATACTATGGTGAGACCTGCATGGCTGTTTATTTTGTTGATGGGCAGAACAAGAGCCATTGGATACAGAGTGATTAAGGCACTTTTGAGCAGTTGTAAGCGGGTTTGCGTGACGGTAAGCACTGCTAACCTGCTGTTACATCTGCTAACAGAGAGTTAGCTTTAGAATTGCTTAGCCAGTGTAGGCATTGCTTACCCCGCGCAAATGAACTTAAACCCACTTACTAGTGCTTAAATATGCTTACTACTGCTTATTTGTGCTTAAACCTGCTTACTAGTGCCTTATTCATTATGACACTGACACTTCACATTTGCATTTACTGCAGTACTCCATTTCATAAATATATGTTATTTAGTGGGTTTTGCAACAAAAATATTGGTTATAACGTGCTTTGCCATGTAAAATGGAATGTGTTGCAGTGGGACTCGAACCAGGAATGTCTGCTTGTAAGGTGAATACTCTGCCGACTAGACTATTGCTATGCTGCTTCATTTGCATATATCTTTCTTGTTATCATCTTCAGCCTTTTAAGCTGCTTTAACCGTAGCTAAGCGATGGGCACATCCGTGTACCTACAGTTAGCTGTACTTGGAGTTTTAAAAAAAAATAGGATTTCTTCATTTTATTTCTACATTCTGTTGCTGATATACACAAGGGGGACTGTTGGTAGGGATATGCGGTCACCTGTGAGTGGTCCCGCTCATTGCATACACCTTTCTACTGTTCTACATTGCAGGGGCATGTTTATTCTGAGAGTTCTGCTCTCAGACATGCCCCCTGCCCTCTTACACACTCCATGTAAGCCTAGGAGCTCAAGCAGCGCGCCTCATTAATATGCATGGCGCGCTGCTGTCCTGCTCCTACACGGTCGCTTACGTGCAGGACTAAGCTAGTCCTGCACGGAAGATTAGTAAATCCAGGGGATAGATATTTATATATAGATATAGATATATAAAAGTGTGTATCTCTATATCTGTCTATATATATGCAGTATATATATATATATATATATATATATATATATATATATATATATATATATATATGTGTGTGTGTGTGTGTGTGTGTGTGTGTGTGTGTGTGTGTGTGTGTGTGTGTGTGTTATAACTTTTGAATTGGATTACATTATCATTTTACAATTACTTCCATAAGCTTTTTAAACCTTACAAAAACATTAAAATGTTAAAATATCCAAAATAAAACATCTTAGAATTTAGTTTCAAGCAGGTTAAAAAGAAAGAAAAAGAAAAAAGTGACAATAAATATAATACTATTTTTTTTGTTAACTTGTTTTTAATCATAAAAATACTTAACTATTAAATGCATTGACTCATTTGCTAGAATCAGCAATGTATACATACTAGTGCCATATCAAGTAAAAATAAATACATTCAAAGTAATCCTCTGTATTCCATTAGTTCCTGACAAAGCAAAACAATGCAAACAGCAAGCAATTCCATTCAGAGCATAGTTATATAGTGACCAAATGTGATATTGTAGCTAGCTGACCTTAATTTATAAATTCTAGAAAACCTGACAGTTCAGAATACTTGATCGTGGTTAAGAAACATTTTAGACCATTGTTGTGAATGACAGGATGACATGATCATTACCACTAAATAAGCATAAACAGAATGATAAAGACTTGTTTTGTCTTTCGGCTTTTCCCGGTTAGGGGTCGCCACAGCGGAACTCCAGTCCACTAATGATTGGCAGTAGATTTTCATGAACACCGAGGTGCCAGCTCGACATCCAACCTTCAACAAAGGCACGCCCTTACACATGTCTTTCGAATGACACCCAACCGCGGGGAGGCCATGCAGACTCCACACAAAAGTCACTCCCTGCACTCCAGCCGAGAATCAAATGGGAGAACCTCTTGCTGTGAGGCAACAATGCTACCACTGCACCACCACGACAACCGCGGGGAGGCCATGCAGACTCCACACAAAAGTCACTCCCTGCACTCCAGCCAAGAATCGAATGGGAGAACCTCTTGCTGTGAGGCAACAATGCTACCACTGCACCACCATGGCAGTAAACAGAATGATAAAGACTAACATCTCAAATCAAATATTGTCATTCAGACCCAGATGGAGAGAGAACCCATAAAGTCTCAATCCACTGATGTTCTTTTCTTGTCAAAATATTGTGCCCTTCACATTGTGGTAAACCATCCAGTATTAGTTTATCTGTACCAATAAATGTAGCTATCTAAAGTTTTAGTGTATGCTTATATAGACAACTTCATTTTTTATCTATTAGCATTACTAATGTGTAATGAAATCTTGTTTTTCCAAGGTTTTCTGGTCTGTTCTGTATAGAATGCACTGCATTGGTAAACTACCATGCATATTCCCCATTCTGTCTTACAAGTAATCAAATGTCTAATTCCATATGTTTTGACCTTTTTTATTTCTCCAAGTCTTTTGAGCTTCTAATACGATGATGGGTACCAACCCCATTTTGAATACTAAGCATGATTAAAGTTTGCAAAATTTGTATTTTTTCAATCTTTGATAATAGTCAAAAGTGCACTTCACAGCACCTGCAATATATCCAGAACTGACTCCTGCAATTCACATGTTACATCTATCAATGGCATATCTAAATATGATTGTAAATTCTTTTTTATGAGACCTATTGTTTCTACTACTATAGGAACTGTATGGGTATCCTTCTTCCACATTGCCCTCATTTATGCCTAAAAATCCTGGTATTTTATGATTTTGTGTGTCTCTCTATACTTAAGACATTGTAATCACTGAGTGTATCAGTTTCATTGATCAATGCTACTTTTTTCTTCTTTTCATGGACTACATCTGTTTTTCTTGCATCTATTTTTTGAACTGTTGGTAGTGGGTGATGCCATGTGATATAAACTTCATCATTCTCTATAATGCTTTGTGGATCATGTTTCCAATGCTTCTTAGCTACTTCAGTCCTATGATGTTTGCACAATCCCCAGTGCAACAGTTTTGACACATTATGCCTTTCACTAAGCATGCCCTCTGCCATTACACACCCATCAATACGATGTGTGATAGTTTACAATTCTGTTTTACAGAAGTTGCACTTGTCTGCTTCTCTTAAATGTTTAATGTAATTTTAAACCATCATGTATGTATTTTACTGTCCTGAGCCACCAGTATTAACCTTTTACCTTTTGGTTCAGATTCACTTCTTGTTAACTATTCCTGTGTAACATACTGATCGACATGCTGTCGATCCAGGAGTTTTCTGTACTTTCAACTGTATTTATGCCATTTCCATATTTCTTGCCCACTCATCTGATCCTTCTCTTTATATTTTTTCTTTTGTTTTATTGGCACTTTCATTGCTGCCTGATTTTTGTCTACTTCTGGTTTGGTTTCCATTCCTGATTGACACTGATATGCTTCTGCTAAACTGAGCAGGGAAGTCATCCAAGATTTGTTCTCTTCATGTTTCAAAACTTTCACTATGTTCAGATCCGATGAGGTCAGAAGATATGTATGCTGTCCTATGACTGCAGATCTATGCATGTAATCAATTTCAAGGAGGCCCATACCTACTTCAGAAGTAGGAATATATAATCTTGGTATACACTAATTTTTATACATTATTCAGTAAGCATGAAGTGTTCTTCTTGTTTTTATGCCTAACTGATCCAATACCTATTGGAGCCATTCAGTCACCCCAAAACTGTAAGTTAGAAGAAGAACAACAAATTAGTTTATAGCTTGGACTTTGCTCCTAGATGTCAGGGCTGTTTTCAGTATTAATTTTTAGTCTTCTAAAGTAATCTTTCATGAGTTTTCAAATTTGTTCATGTTTTATTGTCAGTCCTTCGTCATTTCCCAAATTTTTATATATTCCCTCTTGCTCAAGTTCTGTATATCACATTCATGTTTCAGAATTATATTTTCTTGGTGCTACAGTGCTCCAAATTTAACGTTGTTTTTGCACATCTATCAAGACCAAATGATTTGCTGTATCATGTAAGAAAATATTGACCACTTCCAGCTGTGCTTTCAGCACAGTTTTAAATAATCCCCAAAAAGAAGATGAGAAGTTTTTACACTTTGCTGTTGTCTGGGAGCCAAATTGTAACTATGATGTAATCTGTTAAATATACAGCATAATGAGTTAAGGGCATGACCAAAGAGTAGTGGCGACTAAGAGTCACCCTGGAATATTACCCTTTGAATTTTTAGATCTGGGATAATAACTTGACATTTATCATGTCTTAGCTGCAAAGTAGTTGACCAGTGTTTCATAGTCCCAGTACTGTAACTGGTCCATGCAGGCTGTAGCTTATAGATCTGTATGACGGTTAACCTTTATAATGTCGATCACGTATTACCGAATGGCCACATCACAGAACCTTTTCATTGAAACTGAACGGCGGACACTTTAAAATGTCAAAAAAACCTCGAATGTCAACATTTCCGATCATGCCACACCTACAAATAAGTGCTAACATGGGTCAAAAAGGGGGTGAGATTTTGCAGTTCAGAAATTCAGTATTTGAGGTTTTGTGAAATCGCAGCTCGATGTTTGCGGAAGCGGGTTTGACATTCCATCCACTGACATTATAAAGGTAAACCCTGTATGTCTCCTTTATCCATGAATGTGGGATGCTGTAGAAGGTTTTTTTTAATCTATCTATGCCATACTTAGATTATTCCCCTTTTTACAATTTTCCATTATGACTTTATTTAACAACAGATTATTTGTTCCATATGACTTTCTTTTGTTACCCTTTGTCCTTTTGCCATGATTGAGTTTTCTTCTAAATAACTGTAAACTTGTCAGCATCAATTCCAGTATATAGTTTATATACATCATCAGAAGGCAAGTTATCAGTCTATAGTTTTCAGGATAGCTTGCAGGTTCACTCTTAAGGATGAGTATCATTTTTCATTTTAACCAGGTTGGTGTCTATTTGGGGCGGACATATAAGTAGTTCTCACTCGGGGCTAAATCTTCATGCAATGATGTTAATACTTTTAGCCAGATGTTAGGTACTACATCTGTTCCTGGGGTTTTCCAGTTAAGAGATTTTCTTAATTTTGTTTCAATTTCTCTGTCCTTTACTTCATCCCATTTCATATCCTTTGCATTTGAACTTTTTTTCTCTTTTGTTAACTGCTTCTGCCCATCAGCACCTTTGTTAGGTCCCTCGGGGTCGTCACAGATATTTCTTCAAAATGTCTGTTCCTTCTCTTTTGGTGTCGTTTCTTCTCCTTTTGCTTTCATCCTCAATTCTCTGTAAATATTTTTGGATAATCAATTAATTACTTATGTTGTACATTTCCTTTATATTTATGTGCAGATCTTTTCAGTTCTTCTGTTTGTGCCGATTTCTTTAGTTATTATTTACAATAGTGCACGATAGATCCTGCTCTGTTTTAATACTGTATGTTGCTTTTATCACATCTAAGTAATTTTGTTGACCTGTTCCCTTTTCTATACTCTTCAAACAGTGGCACATCTTATTTTAATTGCTTTATAGTTTTCTCTTTTCATCATTCCATGATGGCATTTGATTTCTTCCCTTTCATTTCATTACTGCCCTGGATTTGTGTGGTGAAACCTTGTGTGTTATTAATGTTGATGTGCAGTAATATATCCTATTAACTTCTTTTATATAACTTGAATTTATGTTAATAGTCTTCATTAGTTTGTTCATTTGTTTAATCAAACTTCTAATATTTTGTATCTTACTGACATTCTATAATCTCTTTCTTTCATTGATCTTACTATGTCCATCCATCTTTATTAAATCAATCAATTCTTCCCTTTGATCATTTACTTCTAAGCAAAGGGAATAGTTTTTATTTGCTGTTTCCCAGAGACATTCTACATAAAGTTGTAGAACATCTTTCTGTGACATAATTCTCTTCAGCTGTTTCCTGCGTCATCCCTTGCTCATTCATATGGGAACTCACTGGCCTTTCAAACCACAATATTGACTGCATTAGGTTTGCCACAATTTCCTGTTCCTTTCCTTGCTGTGAAACTCCAACTGAATTTGTATACTGGTTTTGTATTGAATGATCAGATGTTTCCCTTTTCACTTGTTTCTACTTAATTTATAGACTCACTGTTCCATCATGCTGTGATGTTACCAAAGTTGGAATTTCTACAATAAATCCTTCACTTCATAAGAAATCCATAACTTCAATTTCTATTTCTTTAACTTCCCTATTACTAGTCCTCTTTTCTATGTTCCCTCTTTGTTTTCTTATTTTTTTATTGTAAATTTTTTCATATCTAAATGTCTTTGCTTGTATTTCTCTTCAGACATCTTTGGTGCTGCTTTTTTGTGTAATTAGTTTTACTTTCTCCTTTTCATAAATATTGCAATATATTAAATAAGTTTTTCTTTCTCATGTCCATATTTCTTCTTTAGATATCTTTTGGTCCACCCGTTTCTCCTTACTTTGGAGACTCATTGCTCCATCATGCTGGCTGTGACACAACCTGTGTGGGACTTTCTAAACTAAATTCCTCAGTTTGCAAGTATTCCATAAATTCAGTTTCTATTTGTTTAACTACTGCTTTATTAATCTTCTGTTCTACATTTTCTCTTTGTGATCTTATTTTTTATATTGTGAAATTTTCCAAAACTGGATGGTTTTGCCTATACTTCTTTTCAAATATCTTTGGAGCTGTTTTTTTGTATTGATTAGTTTGGCTTTCCCCCTTGCATAAATATTATAACATATCAGAGCTCTCTCTTTCTTTTCCATGTCCATGTTTTTTTTTTTATAACGTTCAAAAAATTCTAGGTTTTATTGTTTATATTTTCATATTCCTCAGTTACTTTTTTTTTTCAAACGACTCAAGGTTACTTTTTCATGAATTGTCCTATAATACAACCTCTTTATAAACTAAAGTTACACTGTCCAGGCACATAATCACCAAGAAAAGCCTGGTCCTTCAAAATATACCAGAATCAGTGGCATAGCTTGGATGGCAAGCTGAAAGCAACAGAGTTCTTCACCAATACAGACCTGCAACTACTAAAATCAGATTCTGAAAGTTCTAAGTTACACGTTGGTATAATTTTTAAGCTAAAATGTTCATATTTTCCTGTCAAACATTTAAATAGAAGGACATTGAAACCACATTCAAAACAAAGATGAGCAGCTCCAAATTTTCTCAGCAAGAAACTCCAATGAAGAAATACAGGCAATCCTTACTACAGTTCAAGACTTGGTGGGTACAATAGACAAATTAAACTTAAAAGTGGACAATATATAAAAATATACCACCAAACAAATAACCTTATTAAATGAAGTCCTTAAACAACATATGGCCCAGATTGCTGCTTTGGAAGATTCTGTAACACATATAGATGACAGGTTAACAGAAAGAGAGAAAAACATAGACTTTCTTCTTCAAGAAAACACCAGACTCAGTGAAAAGATAGACAACACTGAGAATAGAACCAGGAGAAACAACATAAGAATCTATGGCATCCTGGAGCAGATGGAGGGGGACAATATGATTCATTTTCTGACTACCTGGATTCCTAAAATCCTAAACCAACCTGAAGCACTATCCTTCAGGATAGAAAGGGCACACAGGTCTTTACCTACAACATCTGTATCCAGTAAAAACAGCTGTCCAAGATCTATTATTGTAGGATTTATCTCCACTCAGGACAAAGACCTTGTTTTAAGAACTGCCTGGTCCCTTGCTTTATTAGAAATTGGTGACCAAACTATCAGGTTTGACAATGACTTTTCACCCCTTGTAATGTCCAAAAGAAGAGCATGTGTCCCTCTAATAAAATCATTAGAAAAGGAAGGAATCAAAGCACAACTCATATTCCCAGCAAGAATAAGACTATCTCTGCCAAAAGGAAAGAAAACTTTTGAGTCTGTTGAAGAAGTATCCACATTTGTCCAAAAAAGAATCTTTTAAGTTAACCTGAACCCATTGATTCTTCAATGAACTTTAAAAGACAAACTTCAAAAAATGAGTGGACTATTAAAGAAAAAAAGAAACATAGAGACAAATGATTATATGTAACTCCTGTTCCAGAGACTTCCCATACTGTGGAACAAACTACCTATCCATATCAAACAAAGCCCCTCATTAGCACTGTTCAAGAAAAATCTTGATGATTGGATGGGAAATAGGAAATTCACCCTAGGTAATACTTCTGTGGCTCTGCTCGACAGGGACACAGGAAAATAATTTTCTTGGGTGGCAAAAGCCAGGGTACCCTTTTGTCTAGGCTTATATATGCCCTAGGGCCAATAACCTAGTACCTACCTATGGGCATATGAACCTAACTTCACATTTCAGGCAAGTTTTTGTTTTCTCCCTTCTAAATAATGTGGAATCATACACAGAAGGTAATGTAACTTTATTTTTCTCTCCTATTATCTTTCCCACAACAATGCTAACTTTATAAATAATGTATATTACTCAGAATTCAAGTAAATTAAATTGTATCCAACTGCAAACTACTATTTTATACTTTTATCTCTTTATATACCTGGCACAGCACTAGTGAAATGGTGTAAAATCACTTACTCATTTCATATATTTATATATATTTCTTTTATATCCTATACTTTTTTCTTCATGCATGTGCCTTCCCTTTCTGTTTAAGTCCCAGTGTCATAGTATTTAATCACTGCAGGAGAGAGACATGCTTACTGTGTTACTGTTAAGTAATTAAAAAGTAAGTGGTGACATTTTATTATTATATATACATTTGCTACTTAACTGAACTTCTGCAATGTGCTCCATTTAACTACTATATCTTATAGCTGTGTATTCATTGTCCAAGCTCTAATAATTCCCCCACCTGCCAACATTAATCAGAAAATTACTAACTTATTACTTAACTTCATTTGGTATCCCAAAAAAACAAGAATTTATCTTCTCTGGCACACCACAAGCTGGAATAAAGGCGGTAAAGGGTTTCCAAATATTGATTTTTATTTAAACTCTGAATTTAACATACTGTTGCTTTGGAATAATACTTCTTATACATCATATTGGAAATCAATACATGAAACCTTTCTTAATACTAATAGGACATTGCTTGAACCATATACTCAAATACATACAAACATCTTTATATGGATTTTTAAAATATTTATTCAAAGTGAAAGGTCAAAACTTGTTGTCACACCACTTATAAACCAAATATTGCTGTTTTTAAAGAGCTTATGTTTTCTAGTCAATTAAGAATTTATTAATAATTATGTTTCCTATTGCCTACACAAATGAATGTTTGATATCTTTTGCTACTCAGCAAATGTTAGAATTTAAGAAGGGTGACCTATTATATTAGAATCATTTTCTCTCAGCGAATAAGTTCTGTAAACTATTTGTTCAGAAGATACAGTTTGCAAAATTGGAGTTGGCTGTACATCCAAACTTGTAAGGATATTACACATACTAAGGTCATACCCTCATTAGAGGCATACAATAAGAGTAACTTAAAAATCTTGGATTTTATCTCAACGATTATTAATAGCTCACTCAAGCACACGTCATACATATCTGTTATTTATAAAATTCTCAGAAATAATTTGAGCAAAACAGATGTATTTCTTTTTGGAATTATTCATGTGAAGTTAATAGGCAAGTATTCTCAGAAAAATATAAAAAACTTTGTTTACAGTCGGTAAAAGAATCCACATCTTCCCTGCTCTGGAATGTATACACATGGAAATTTTAACATAGATGCTTTTTCACCCCACATAGACTAGCAATAATGTACAAGAAAGATGAAATTAAATGCTGGAGATTTGGGCATCATTATGCTGACTGGATACATATGGTTGTTAATTACAAAATAATTTCCCTATTTTGATTAGACTTTAAATATCTTTATAAAGTTCTATGGAATGACAGCTATATAATTGCTGACTCCCTTATCCTTTTCAGTGTTCCTGATGTCATTCCTAAAATCTAAACATTTTTACTACAGGCTATCCTCTCTATAGCAAAGAGAATTGTTACTAAAAACTGGAAATCCCAATCTACTCTTGTCTTTAAAGTTTAGTTTATTCATCTTGTGAAATACATTTGTAAGAATGAGATTGCTGCTATAAAAGCAAGGACTAACAACACAACTCATCATTTAATTGCTTGGACAAAATTCTCTAATCTGTTAGAGAAATATTAAGTGTTCTCCTATGTATAGTGCTTTTTTTAGTTGTTATGGACATTGTATATAGTTTATTTGTTTTTGTTTTTTTATTACTATACTGTTAAGTTATTGTGTTATAAAATGAATAAAAATATTTTGGAAAAAATATACCATAATCTAGAAACAATATCCCTAGTCTTAAAACATGAATAGTGCACATAGTACTGGACCTAATAACATTTGATTAAAAAAATGGCCTCTCTATATTTCCTTGTATTAGATTTTATCTATAGCCCCTACCAAAACTGCAAAACTGACTGTGGATTATAGATCATGCTGGCTATAACAACAGCTAGCCAGAAGTTGGTCCAAGATTTTTGTTTCTTGCTCAGATTGTTCATTAGAACTACAAATTCTAAAATACTGGGACTTAGGAAGACTGAGTTTAATATACTGGCATGCCAACAGCTGGCATGCAAAATGGTGTTTCTGGAAAATATTTTTCAAAATACCGTAGTCATTACCTTTCTCTCAGGTAACTTATTAACCACAAAAGCCAAAAATTCCATGCTAAAGTCAATATATTTAATTTCAAAATGATTATTCTAATTAAAATCCAAAAAGTAAGTTCTTCCAAACTGTTTACTTTTTCATCCCATAGTAATGCTAATCATCCAGATATCTCATCCAGTTATGCGTTTTATTACAATGCGTATTAACCTCCTAATTATGAACATAAAGATATCCAGAATAATCCATAATCAAGTCTCCATAGATTGGAACAAAACTTAAATCCATTATACTGCTCTTTATTTGCAGGTAGCATTCACCATTAAAATAAAAGACAATGATAGTTAATACTTAGTTCTATTTCAAGAAGGCTTAGAATAAACGTAATTGTTTGCCTGAAAACTGTATAGCCTCTAGCCCTGCCTGCTAGGGAATGCTAGTATAAAGTGAGCTAACATCCATGCTAAATTATAGTGTTCATGGAGCTAGAATAGTAATATAGTCCACACTGGCGAATACAAATCAGTCATATCCTTAAGCCATACTGAAACCAAATCAAGAACAGGTTTCAAAAAAAGAAACAAGTATGCTGAAATGGATTAATTTACATAGGTCTTACCAAAAACTATCAGGCAACTGGGGGATCTTAATTGAGTTATGTACCGTTGGCAAAATAAAAATTTCAGTGGTTTAGGGTATTCTACTACCAATTCATGCATGACTGTCTGGAAGGAATTACCCTCAGCCATGTTTTCTGTGAAAAATTATATATATTCAAATATATGCATGGGAGGACTAAAACAAGAGATACCCTGATATATCCTGACATGCAGTATTACAGATGGAAGATTAACAGCTGTGGCTGTTTAGACAGATCAAAGTATGTCAGTGGTTAGGGATGCATTTTCATGACTGAGAATACTCCACATATATAAAGTAAACTTACTTCTCATACAAACATACTTCAATTATTGGTACTAACTTTATAAATACTGATTTTCTACTTCTGCAGTGACTCTATGGACAAAATATATATACTTGAAATGTTTTTCATGATCTCAATAGTGTGTGGGGGTGAGAATTGAACCCCTGATATTCTTATCAGTCAGGACAAAACTTAAAATGAAGGTCCACTTGTCCATCTCTACAGGAGGAGTCATATAGAAACATGCCTAACATTGCAGTTGTATTAAACATTGATCTATACCAGTAATGATGGGTGTACTACTGATGTCTTAAAATTATACATTTTTGTATAATGCCTACTATTGTTACTATTACAAGCCTGGCATTTTTATGACAGCATGTAGATTCACCACATACATCTCTTAAATGCTTCAGTCTCCTGTGCTTATGAATTTTAATTTCAATCTCTGCAGGGAATAGAGAATAAAAAGGGAATAATGAAAATTAGACAGTGGCATTCAGTAGCACATTATTTGGTCAGCTAAAACATTTTATAAAACAGTGTAAGAAACTTCTCTGTGTGGAAGATTTTCAGTCCATATTTCCCTAGTTAATCACTGTATATTAATCAGATCAGACAATAGTAGTAGAAGTAGTGAACTTAAACTCATCTTAAGTCAAAACAAAACAAAACAGAAAATAATAATAGAAAATATATAATTGTACAGCATTACTAAGTATTCAAAAGTAATCCAAGCAAAGCAGGCAGTCTGTTTCCAGTCATAAATCCTTTATTAAGTACACAGACAAGCGATCCAAGTAAAACAAAAATAGAGTAATAATTTCCTCACAAGCTTTCTAAATATATATATATACTTTTTATCAGGCATGGGAGTGGTTTATTGTGCTGTAAAACAAAGTGTTATTGGTAGACATGTTAAATTCACATCCCTTCCTCCATCAGTGTGACATTCAAGCTGGTCCTACTCTACTTAGTAGCTGTCATAATAATATAACCCTTATATACTTTAAATAAAATTTATAATGATGTGGTACCTCTTATTTAACAAGATTATTAAATAGATTATTGTCTGTGATTTTATCCAAGATAATATATTACATGCTGGAGGGATAGATTCCTATCCCAGAGACTTCCCATACTCTGGAACAATGTCAAGCAAAGTTCTTCATTAGCACTCTTCAAGAAAAATCTTGATGAGTGGATGGGAAATAGGAAATACACCCCGGGGATCACTTCTGTGTCTCTGCTCGACAGTGGCACAGGAAAATAACTTTCTTGGGTGGCGTAAGCCAGGGAACCTTGTTGGCTAGGCTTATGTAAGCCAGCACCTGTACCAGAACAAGAACAAGTACAAAATGTATATGTATATATTTATATATTTTTTTGATTGCCATATGAACTAAGGTTGTTATATTTCCAGCCATGTAGTATATTATCTTGGATAAAATCACAGACTTAATAATCTACTTAATAATCTGGTTAAATAAGAGGTACACATCATTATAAATTTTATTTAAAGTACATAAGGGTTATATTATTATGACAGCTACTAAGTAGGGCAGGATCAGCTTGAATGTCACACTGATGGGGGAAGGGATGTGAATTTAACATGTGTGTACCAATAACACTTTGTTTTACAGCACAATAAACCACTCCCATGCCTGATAAAAAGTATATATATATATATATATATATATATATATATATATATATATATATATATATAAAGCTTGTGAGGAAATTATTACTCTATTTTTGTTTTACTTGGATCGCTTGTCTGTGTACTTAATAAAGGATTTTCAATTGGAAACTGCTTGCCTTGCTTGGATTACTTTTGAATACTTAGTAATGCTGTACAATTATATATTTTTTATTATTATTTTTTGTTTTGTTTTGTTTTGACTTGAGACGAGTTTAAGTTTGCTACTTCTACTACTGTTGTCTGATCTGATTAATATACAGTGATTAACCAGAGATATATGGACTAAAAACCTTCCACACAGAGAAGTTTCTTACACTGTTTTGTCTTTGGACCCACTACACTTG
>NC_056741.1:195369194-195399194 GCF_019279795.1 Protopterus annectens
ACCAGGCTCATCAAGCTAATGGGGAGGTAGTTCCCAGGATCTGCCATGGCTCCCCCTTTGTGGAGTGGGACAACCGTTGTGGTGCACCATTTGATGGGCACAAAGCCTGAGGTGAGGCTATGACTGAACATGGTACTTAGGTGGGGTGTCAGTTAATTTTGTAGTTCATGTAGAAGGCAGCCTGGGATGTTGTCAGGTCCTTTGGGTGCTGTATTCTTGGCTTTGGAGAGTGAGGTTTTTACCTGTGTGGTTGTGATTACAGGAAATTTGCATTCTTCCGGTATAGAGATGGGCCCTTTAGGGGTTGAGAGGGGGGTAAAGTTAGCACTGAACCTTTCTGCTAGGATGTTGACAATATCAGTTGGTTCTGTATATTTAGTGCCATTGTGCTGTCATTCAGACCAGATCTGAGTGTTGCCATTGAGATTCTTGACATAGCTATAGAATTCTTTGTGGTTATCTTTAGAATGAGTGACGATTTTGTTTTCATAACTAGCGTTGGAGGATTTTATGAGGGATCTCAGCTTCTTACTGAGGCTGACCAGGGAATTCCTCCAAACATGGGATTTTAATCTTTTGCAACAGTTTCTTTCTTCTGTTGTAGAGTTTGTTTATGGCAGAAGACCACCAGATTGGTTTCCTTTTTTTGGAGGATAGCATCTTGGTTCTGTTAGGGATAACACTATCCATGCACTCGTGTAAGTGCTTATAAAGTGCATTTGTGTAGGATTCAGCAGTCGTACCTCTATTGTCCAACTGCATGGGTATCGTGAAGTTTGCCACTTCTGTCTTAAGAAGCGTGAAGTTGGCTTTGGAGAAATTTTTTAAGGTTGTTTCCCTAACGGAGGATGGGGGCGGGATGGGGTTGTGTAGGGTGATTAGCTTGTGGTCGCAGCTAACCAATGAGGAATTGACCTCTGGTGTGGAACACCGGTCACCCATGTTGGTGATGACCAGGTCTAGGATATTGCTGCCCCTGGTGGTGGTGTGGATAAGTTGATCCAAGGTGTTGGAATTTATGAGTTCCAGAAAATGTTGAGCAAAAGAGCAGGTACATGAGTAGTTTTCCCAGTTAATGGTGGGGAAGTTGAAATCACCCATTATTAGGGTGTAGGGATGTACCCTAGTATTTTCCATTGTATCAAGAAAAGAGGAGTGGTAATCCTGGGGAATGGTGGGGGTCTGTAGCAAGCTACAATCTGGATTGTGGTCTTGTCCAGAGTTAATTGAACTTGGATAATCTTGGATGCATTATGCTGAGCAACTAGCTTGGAGGTATGGATATCCTTAATGAATATGGACACACCTCTGCCTTTAGTGTTTCATTCCGGGTTAGGTGGCCGAACAGTGTGGTATGATTTATAGCCTGGTAATGCAGAGGTGCTCACTGGAGCTTTGAAACAGGTCTCAGTCACTGCACAGATGTCAGTGTTCTCCATTTTAAGGAGTGCCTTGAGTGAGTGCATTTTGAGGTTTAGACTTCTAGCACTGAGTAGCATTACCCTCAGATTTTGCTTGCTTGTACCTGTTACAGTGGTGAATTTGTCATTTGATCCTTGCCAAAAAAAGGCACTATATGGGTGGCAAGAGCATTTGCCCGCACCTGGAATCGCAAGGGGGACAGGTGCAGGCCATCTCTGGCAAATCATCGTGGTCTGTCGATCATGTCATCCCAGGCAGACCTGCCTGGGCTACAAGATTGGAGAGCTCCTCCATGTCTCTTTTAATGTAGTCCAGGGAGGTACATCTCAGGTCATTCACACTAACATGGTCAATGAGAGAGTCATATTTGCACTTGTTGTGGAGTGACCTGAGTGCATGCATTATGTGGCAGATCCTGGCACCTGACAGGCAGCTGACAGTAACTTTCTCCTTGTGTAGCTTGGTGAGTGGAACATCAGTGTGCCTGACTATAGAGTCACCTATGACTAGAGTGTTGGGTACGTTATGCCTTATGGGCTGTAGTTGAGTGGCACACTGAGTTTGTGAGCTATGTGTCATTTGGGTTGTGTTGGGGGGTGGAGGTTGCCTGCATTTCTGCTTTGGAGGTCTTGGTTGTTTGGGCAGATTTTTATTGAGAGCCTCCGCGAATGTAGATGTGTGTTTTGTTCTTCTATGTGTGTGTTTTGGTGGTGTAGGTTTTGAGGGACTATGTGATGAGTGTGGTGTGGTGCAAGTGTTTACCTTTTCCTTTTGACTGTCTAGTCCAATCTTTGGTGAAGAGAGCTTTGCATCCAGTTTGGCTATATAAGTGCATCTCTCACAAGTTGTAGTGTCGGGTGGTAGGAGGAGAGGGTTGTCTGTGTACATGAGGCAATTCCTGCATTGCCCCAAGATGCCCAGATTCATCAGATAGACAGGAGAAAACACTGGGAGCTGACCTTTAGGCATGCCTGGATAGGTGCATCTTTATTAAGTACTAAAAACTGTTTTCCTCTAGACAAGTGAGGAAAGTTGAGCGCTGTAGTAATTTGGAGCTTATTTAGTGCTTACAATGAGTTCTAAAAAAGTGCTGAGCTCAAAGAAACAGATTTGAGTGCTAAAACTAAAAAGCTGGCTAGTTGCAAGGGAAAATTTGAAGAGCAGACTTTATGGCACCAGGAATAGTTTAACCCTAGTTAAGCGGGGGTGGGGGCTCAGGAGCTTACAAACAGTCCTAGATACAGCAAATCTGTATTTGGACAAGACTTGTTACAGGAATGGGGAGAAACAAGCTTAGAATTTTTTTTTCAGTAAAGTGGAAATGGAGAAAGCTGGAACAGGAGTTAATTTAAGGTTAAGAATCTTTGTGGGTTGGCCTTCACAAATGTTCTCTATTAGATTGAATGATCTAATGACACTAGACTGGGAGGAGTGTCACTGATCAAATGCACAGTATGGGTGGGCAACTGTAAAGCCACCAAGTATAAAAGCACCACAACAATAGAGAGGGGGCAGGAAACTATTATAGCTACTAGCTGTAGCCACTAAATGAAAGTTTTAAACAGATCAAGGAGCAAGCAGACTCTAGAGAATGCTTTTCTCTGCAAACAGAATAGACTAGAACACAGAAACCTCAAAAAATCAAAAATGCACAGAAAAGCATGGATAGAGCACTCACAAACATAAAATACAACTCTCAGTATGAAAAAGCAGTTTACAGTTAAGTAATTCAGTAAACATGCAATTAGAGTAATGAAACAGTATCTAGCAAAGAAAAATACAGTTAAAACAGTATAAAACAGTACACAAATGCAGTGAAACAGTAAAAAAACTTTTATAACAGTGCAAAATGTAGTAAATTAACTGTATAGCACAATTATACGCATTACAGAAGTGCAATTCAATGAAATAAGTGTAACAAATAATTTACCTGCTCTTGGAATCTTAAGGAATTTCGGCTTAGTTTCAGTATTGAATTACCATCCACAGCCTGATAAATACAAGCCCAACTTTTCCATACACAAGGTTTATATACCAGTAAGGATGGAAGAGTTAGAAGATCAAATTACTACTCAGTCCTATTAGCCCCTGCTATTACCCAATCACTTGTACTACGGAAGGTCAGGAAACCCTGTTAGTCTCAATAATAATGAAGACAGACTATCAGCAGAAAATGGCTGCCAGAAACACAGGAAGCTCAACAAAAAAAAAAAAAACTACCAGGCCTGGACAACAGCAGGACTCTATCAAGATAATGCCACCTGAGAAGAACACAGAAAACTCACTTTAAATGCATAGAAAGAGCACTCACAAATAAAAATACAAGTCTCAGTATGAAAACGCAGTTTACAATTTAGTAATTAAATAAAAATGCAATTATAGAAATACACATTATTATAGCTACTAGCTGTAGCCACTAAATGAAAGTTTTAAACAGATCAAGGAGCAAGGAGACTCTAGAGAATGCTTTTAACTGCAAACAGACTAGACTAGAACACAGAAACCTCAAAAAATCAAAAATGCACAGAAAAGCATGGATAGAGCACTCACAAACATAAAATACAACTCTCAGTATGAAAAAGCAGTTTACAGTTAAGTAATTCAGTAAACATGCAATTAGAATAATGAAACAGTATCTAGCAATGAAAAATATAGTTAAAGCAGTATAAAACAGTACATAAATGCAGTGAAACAGTAAGAAAAGTTTTATAACAGTGCAAAATGTAGTAGATTAACTGTATAGCACAATTATAAGCATTACAGAAGTGCAATTCAGTGAAATAAGTGTAACAAATAATTTATCCTGCTCTTGGAATCTTAAGGAATTTCTGCTTAGTTTCAGTAATGAATTACCATCCACAGCCTGATAAATGCAAGTCCGACCTTTTCCAGACACAGGGTTTATATACCAATAAGGATGGAAGAGTTAGAAGATCAAATTACTACTCAGTCCTATTAGCCCCTGCTATTACCCAATCACTTGTACTACAGAAGGTCAGGAAACCCTGTTAGTCTCAATAATAACGATGACAGACTATCAGCAGAAAATGGCTGCCAGAGACACAGGAAACTCAACAAACAAAACTACCAGGCCTGGACAACAGCAGGCCTCTATCAAGATTATGCCACCTGAGCAGAACACAGAAACATCACTTTAAATGCATAGAAATAGCACTCGCAAATAAAAATAAAAGTCTCAGTATGAAAAAGCAGTTTACAATTTAGTAATTAAATAAAAATGCAATTATAGTAATACACACTAATACAGCTACTAGCTGTAGCCACTAAATGAAAGTTTTAAACAGATCAAGGAGCAAGCAGACACTAGTGTATGCTTTAACTGCAAACAGACTAGACTAGAACACAGAAACCTCAAAAAATCAAAAAAGCACAGAAAAGCATGGATACAGCACTCACAAACAGAAAATACAACTCTCAGTATGAAAAAGCAGTTTACGGTTAAGTAATTCAGTAAACATGCCATCAGAGTAATGCAACAGTATCTAGCAATGAAAAATGCAGTTAAAACAATATAAAACAGTACATAAATGCAGTGAAACAGTAAAAAAAAAGCTTTATAACAGTGCAAAATGTAGTAGATTAACTGTATAGCACAATTATAAGCGTTACAGAATTGTAATTCAGTGAAATAAGTGTAAGAAGTAACTTATCCTGCTCTTGGAATCTTAAGGAATTTCTGCTTAGTTTCAGTAATGAACTACTATCCACAGCCTGATATATATATATATATATATATATATATATATATATATATATATATATATATATATATATATATATATATATATATATATATGGGTTCCCCTAAGAATTTTGAAAAACTGAAATACCGAATTTCAGTTTTCCAGAATTCTAAGCCCGACAGCTTGAATCAGCGAAACATCAGAAGTATGAAATTTGAAATCCCGATGTTCAGAGCTTCTGGCATTGTGGTCTATGAATGGATCTAAGTGCAAGTAAGTCTGTATGAGTGTGTAAGTTATGGGCTGTAGTGTATGTTAATGTGTGTTTGGTTGTGATGTGTGTGTGCAAGGGGCTGTGAAATGTGTGGGTGTGAGTTACCTTTGTGTGTGTGATTGCGTGGTCCTGGAGTTAGAATATATAAGTGGGAGGTGTGTGGGGAGCACAGCCCCCCAAGCCCCCCTGTTTATTTGTATTTTAGGATTGTATGTTTGATTTTGGGGGGAGAGTGTGTGTATGTGTATGTGTGTGTTGTGTCTGTAGTGTATGTTTGGGATTTTAAGTTTCGCGCTTGTGGTATTTCGGGCTTGTAATGTTTCGGGATTTGAATTTCTGAAAACTGAAATTCGGTATTTCAGTTTTTTGAGATTCTCATGTGAATCCATATATATATATATATATATATATATATATATATATATATATATATATATATACACATCTGTCTCCCTTTGACAAAACTGGAACAATGGTATAATAAAATATCAAAAGCTACAATTTAAACTTCCAAGTAAAACCAATCTTTGCCTAGCACTCAGCCTACTTAACTGGTTAGAATTCCCCAGCTACCAAACATTCCCTCAATGTAAACTGGCCCAAAATATACTTCATCACCATACAAATGTGCAGCACTGAAGGCAGGAGTGCTATGGTACTCCCTTCAAGATCTCTCACTTTTAGGGACACATACCTTACCCAAGACCATAGACCAAAGGATAAACATGGAGAAACAATGTATTCCTCATATGTACCAAAATGCTGGAATACTCTGCCATAAAGCCTCCGACAAATAATAAATCCAAAATATTTCAAAGCAAACCTTAGCACCCACCTCTTAGATTCCAAACTGTACTCCTCTCGCTCTTCTCCTCATTAAATGTTGCTACAGCTCTCTCCATCTGTTCTCCATCTGTATTCTCTTTTGTTCTTCATGAATGAACAATTTCCATTGTGAAGGTGGTTTAGGGTTCCCTCATTTTCCTGTTTAAACTGTTCTCGGTTCTCTAGTTAATATTGTTTTAGCTGCACCCAATTTATGGGTCATATTCAAAAAATTTCAAGGCAAAATTGTTTAAATAATTAATTGAAATTATTGTTATACACATGAAGAAATTACAGTGAATCTGATTCAATAACTACTCGTTTCATTCATACCCATTTGTTTGAATCTATGGCGATGAAAAGGCAGCCAATTAAGTGACATATTTAAGGAAGGAGATGCCTCACTCATCACATGTAAGGAACTACTCCTGATTTCCCTATCTAATATAATGATCTCACATAAGCTTTGGGATCACTTATATTAATGTAAACATTTGCCTGTTAAGTATCTGATGATTAAATCTTATCATACCCTTTGAAAAAATATTCTTTCATGAAACAGTTTTTATTTCAAACATGCTTTTTAAATGTCACTTTTTGCTCCTTTAGTATCTAATAGTTAAATGAATCAAATGTAATGAAATTTGCAATGCACAGAACATAGTCTTGCATAATACATTAGCATTTGGTTGTTTTTAATTTCTCCAAGTCTTTTGGGTTTCTAATACCATGACGGGAATGGACCCCATTCCTAACTTAAAGTACGATTAAAGTTCATGAAATTAGTATTGTTTCACTCTTTGATGTTAATCAAAAGTGCTCTTCGCAGCACCCGCAATGTGCCCAGTAATGACTCTTTCTGCAATTTGTATGGTGTTACATGAATTGGTAAAATCCCAAAAAAACTAAAATGCTGTTATTTTCACTAACACGTAGGTCTACCGCTTTCACCTTTACCATAAAATCAAATGATGGCACAATAATCTCCCCTGACCCCTCTACAAAACTATTAGGTGTCATCATAGACAATAATCTAAAATTGAACTACATGTTAACCAAACTATCAAAACCATCAATAAAAAACTAGGGTCACTTTACAGAATAAAAGCCTTCCTAACCCCTCCAGCTAAAATTGCCATAGCTCGCTCTCACCTTCTTTCAACCCTTCTGTATGCATCCCCTCTACTCTCAAATTTAAACAAGACTGTCCTTAACAAACTCTCAATTTGCTACAACCACATTGCCAGGTTTGCCACTGGGCTGCCTTTAGGACACATCATTGCATCAATCTAAATACTACTGCGGTGGTGGTGCTGCGGTAGCGTTGTCGCCTCACAGTTAGATGTTGCCCATTCGATTCTCAGTTAGAGCGTCTTCTATGTGGCGACATGCATGAATGGGTGTTCCTTCATTGAAGGTTGTGCATTAGGCCTGGCAAGCCAGCATGTAAAAATCTATTACCAATCATTAGCGGACCGGAGTTCCGCTGTGGCGACCCCTAACCGGGAAAAGCCGAAAGACACAAACAATTGCATCAATCTAAATCAGCTTGGGTGGCTTGAACTACCCAGCCTAATCCAGTATAACCAACTGATTATGGCCTATAAAATCTTCTATAATCCGGACAATACTCCTGCACTTAAAAATATTATCAACCCCTATAACAATCCTAGACCGCTTCGATCCTCTAACAAACTACTAATTCAGACTAGCAAAATTAATAACACAGCCAGTGATTCTCTCTTTGCAAACTCTGTAAGTAGATCCTGGAACTCTCTTCCAGCTGATATTACCTTACTTTCCACCTTAGGTCAATTTAAAACTAGACTCAAACAACATTTGTCTCTTAACTGGCTATGTCAATGTATCAAGCCTGGCTAACTCTCTCTAGAATGTGTAAAAATCTGCTAACCAGTTTACTGTGTAATTTAATTTAATCCTGACTTGCGCTCAGGATTAACTGCAACCTGTGGAACTTGTTTAACTTGCTTACTTATGTAATCTCTGTAAATAGTCTGTTTGCAATATGTAATGCTGGTATTATGTAATGCTGTATCTGCTTACCCTTGGAGCTTTTCTCCCCGGGCCTCCGCTGAAAATAGACATGCATCCAGCCGGACTATCCTGGTCAACAAATGTAAAATAAATAAATAAAAATATCTTAATATGATTGTAAACTCTTTTTTATAAAACCAGTTGCTCCTACTACTATTGGAACTGTCTAGGTATCTTTCTTCCACATGGCTCTCATTTCTGCCTGCAGATTGAGGTATTTTATGACTTTGTGTCTCTCTGTACGCAAGACATTGTAGTCACTAGGTGAGGCAATTTCAATGATCAATGCTACTTTTGTCTTCTTTTCTTGGACCACTATATCCAGTTTTCTAGCATCTATCTTTTGGGACTGTTGGTATTGGGTGATCCCATGTGATGTAAACTTCATCATTTTCTATGATTCTCTGGGGCTCATGTTTCTGTTAAGTATGCATATTCAGATGAATGTTCAAGTATCACATAGCTCGTCTATTTTGACCCAAATCTGCACTGCTTCTAGTAACAATATAAGTTCTTTTCTTGCCTATGAAGAATGGTTTTCTTATTCATAGGATCATAGGAGATTACTAGGCTATTGATCCAGAGGTCATTTTAAGCCTAGCCATTTCAAACAAATGTAATATTGTAGAGGTATTAGTCAATACCCAAGATTGCATTTAGTGATGACCGCCCATATCCAGGAGGGTTGTGGGCACTTTCCCTGGTAAGAATTTACGATGCCCCATCCATTTATCCAGATTACTTTTTAACAGTGTCATAGAGGTGCTCAGTTTCACATGAATTGGTAGCCTGTTCCAAAGACGTGACAGTCGTTGGGAAATAAATCTGTCCTTCCATCAAAAAACTGGAAAGATGAATACATTACAGTTTGCATTCATAGTCTGTCTCATTCAGTAGTCTGCATATTTTGCATTTCATATAAACTATTTATGCATTTATTTTATGTTTATTGACTATTCACATTCACAAACTCAACAAGTTCCTATATTTTAGTCACACTTCTGTATCAACACTGTTAAAAGCAAAGTTTAAATCCAAAAATCTGAGAGAAGTCTAAATAAACAATTAACACCAAAATATTTATATATTTCCTGTTCACTTTTCTAATCCACCCACAGCTTAAATGGCTTGGACAGGAATATTAGAAATTCATTGTTTTCAATGTAATGTTCTCACATTCCAGCTTTGCATGATACCTCATCATATTTACCAAACATCACTTTAAACAAATATTTGTATCCAGAGATAATTTTGTTTATAATTTAACTATGTTTATCTGCCTTTTTGTTCAGATGGAGAAATGTTGCAGTGCATCTGCAGAATGTCAGATGGTAATAAACAGTTAATGCAGTTTTAAACCATACAAGTCAGTCTCTGATCATTACACTAGTAATTAATACACTGACATTAAGATATCTTCCGTGATTTTATATTACTGAAAAGCTTTGCTTGGAACAATTAGCCTGTGTTGATATTTAAAATGCATAGTTTCATGATTAGATTTCAGAAATGCCCGTTTGTTTGTCATACTTACATAGAACAGTCATGACAATGCTAATTATCAGCAGGAATATAATACACATCACAATATACAGAATCCTTCTGCTTGCTGTTGTCTTTTTGTATGTCTTGTGAGAGTCCAGAGTGACTGCAAGAAAGCACAAGAAAAAATCATGATTTATTTTGTTCATGGTTTATTTTATATACCAATGATGTGTGTTTCAGAGCACAAAATGTGATAATATAACAAGTAAATGAAGGAATCAAGGTGACTATCATACCAGTACTTCCATTAAAGACTTCTCCTGGCCTGAATATCAGTAATATAAGAGATTCAAATATCACCCATGGCTGATTGACTGATACCTATCATCTGCTCTTGTAATTAAAATGAAGCATTAACTATTGCTTGATACACCATGTTCCATATCAAGATTGCCTGGGAAAGTTAAGCCATTTCATTCTAACTACATTTATGTCTCTCTTTATTTTATGAGTTATTTGGTACATTCCCAGCTCTGTATGGTGACTGTCATCCACACTTTTCATTTTACAATTGTGCATTCAAAGAAATAAAATGGATGTAAAAGAATGAGATGTAAAAGAATGCCGATCAGTGCTACAGATGGGATACACACAAACCCATTTTCAAACATTATAAAATTGTAGAAATCTGAAGTTGGTCCATGCTGTGAGATCACACCATAGATATTTTAAATACCTCAGAAATGAAGTTTTTATCACCAAGGCTTGCAACTGTTTAAAAATGTTCTTCTACACTGAAATGTCCTTTTGTGGATTTATCAAGTACAACCCAGCAAATGGTAGAAGTATGCTGGGGAATAGAGAGGTAATTGAAAACAGCAGGTTTACAAAATGTAATAATATAATAGATTAAAAAAACCCATACAGAATACTTAGTAAGAAATGTTGGTCAAGCAAGTGATTGTCAGTAAAGAAACGATTCTTCTACACACAGCTGATAACTTGTATGGCATATATTATATCCTCTTCTACACACAGCTGATAACTTGTATGGCATATATTATATCCTCTTCTACACACAGCTGATAACTTGTATGGCGTATATTATATCCTCTTGTACACACAGCTGATAACTTGTATGACATATATTATATCCTCTTCTACACACAGCTGATAACTTGTATGGCGTATATTATATCCTCTTCTACACACAGCTGATAACTTGTATGGCGTATATTATATCCTCTTCTACACACAGCTGATAACTTGTATGGCATATATTATATCCTCTTCTACACACAGCTGATAACTTGTATGGCGTATATTATATCCTCTTCTACACACAGCTGATAACTTGTATGGCATATATTATATCCTCTTCTACACACAGCTGATAACTTGTATGGCATATATTATATCCTCTTCTACACACAGCTGATAACTTGTATGGCATATATTATATCCTCTTCTACACACAGCTGATAACTTGTATGGCATATATTATATCCTCTTCTACACACAGCTGATAACTTGTATGACATATATTATATCCTCTTCTACACACAGCTGATAACTTGTATGGCATATATTATATCCTCTTCTACACACAGCTGATAACTTGTATGGCATATATTATATCCTCTTCTACACACAGCTGATAACTTGTATGGCGTATATTATATCCTCTTCTACACACAGCTGATAACTTGTATGGCATATATTATATCCTCACTTGCACTCTGCCATTATCTACTGTACACCTTCTACACTCTCATATAATAACACCACCCCTCTTACCTCTCTTCTACTGTTCTCCCCTCTTACTTTCTTCTTGCTAATCTCCCCAAACTGTATCCAACTTGTCTTTTATCTTTTTCTCTTAACTCCCATTACCTTCACTCGCTATGTATCTTGTCTACCCTGTTTATTTTACTTAACACTACTGATATCTCCAGCTATAAAGCCCATCACAATTACCTTTTTCAACCACTCTGCCACTAATAACATATCCATCCTTTCCTCTGTACTCAATACAACTTGCCATTTATTTGCTCCAAATAAACAAGCACCCATTCATCCTTCATCGCTTTATTTTCTCTAACAATGCTACCAACATAACCCCAGACTCTACAACCCACCTACTAGGTGTTACAATTGATAATCGTCTCAACTTCGATGACCACATCAACACCACCATAAAGTCCATTAACAAAAAACTCGGTACCCTCTATAGAATTAAACCCTTCCTTACCGCTTCTGCCAGGAAAACTATTGCACAAACCCACCTCATTTCTACCCTTTTCTATGCCTGTGCTATATATACTAGCCTATCAAAAAATAACTTCTCCAAACTTGTCACCTGTTATAATAGCATAGCTAGATTCATTACATGCTCCCCCTTCAAAACTCACCACTGCCTCAACCTCAAACAACTTGTATGGCTAAAACTGGAAAACCATATACTCTGTCAACAATTACTTATCACTCAAAAGATCCTATACCACCCTAACAACACCCCTATCCTCTCTAATCTGATTACACCATATAAAAATGTTGCTACACTACACTCTAACAAGCTTCTAGTTTCCACAATTAAATCTAACAACAAAGCTGGTGACTCACTTTTCTCTAACACAGCAGGTAAAAACTGGAATCAGCTTCCTTCTGAACTATCAATCTTAGCTTCTACTTCTCTATTTAAAAAACACCTCAAAGAACATCTTAAAACTCATTGCTTTGTCCTTGTGCTAACCCAGACTGATATCTTTCCCCCGTCCTTCTCATACTCCTTTCCCTACTCCTCTATCCTTCCCCCTTCCTTCTCTTACTCCTTTCCCTACTCCTCTATCCTTCCCCCCATCCTTCTCTTACTCCTTTCCCTACTCCTCTATCCTTCCCCCCGTCCTTCTCTTACTCCTTTCCCTACTCCTCTATCCTTCCCCCTTCCTGCTCTTACTCCTTTCCCTACTCCTCTATCCTGTGCCACCCAATCTAGGTGCTACTCTTTTCGTCTTAGTAATTATATAAAACATAAAGGCCTTTCTCTCTTAATTGGGTTTTACTCTTACCTGCTATTGTATTTAGTATAATCTTTTTTACTCTAATAATTTTTTTCTAGTATAATTTTTAGAGTAATATTTTTAGAGTTTATAACCTGAGTATTATATATTTTTTACCAATGCTTTCACTTTATGTGATTTTACATACCTTTCTATATATGTTTAACATTGTCACTATTCATGTTTAGAGCTTTTCTCCCCAGGCCTCTACTGAAAATGGACATATATCCAGTTAGACTAGCCCGGTAAACAAATGTAAAATAAAATAAATAAATAAAATATGTAAACTGCTCAACACTGCCTTCATTGACTACTTTCCTCTTCATGCATCTATCCATGCTTTACATTTTAATTATTTTATGTTCTAATTCCTTAATATACTGCCTCTAAGTTAATAGATCACTGATTTCAGTCCCTTTTTGACCTCTCACTGTTACCACTACTCATATTTTGCAGCTCCCAAAAAATATTTATTTTTTTCCTATTATCATTATCCCAAACTTTCTAACCATGTCATTCTCCAAACTTTTTAGTCTTTCTGTACTTTGTCCATCTCCACATCATACCTCTTAAACTCAAGCATGTTCTATACCACTGCCTTGGTCTGCAGTCTTTCCTTACCCATGATACTTCTTTCTTCTTTATCACAGGCATCTAACACATGCTTTGTTTATTTCTCCTTGCCATACTGCTTTGGGTTTAATCTGTACATGTCTCAATATGCATATTTCTAACGACAGCACCATTACTGTTACCGATTCTGTTCTTCCATTCAGTATATTCACAATACTGGATTATTTGTCCAGTATTCTCCTTATTGTGTCCACTAACACTACAAATGTTTCCTTCTAGTCTTTACTACTATCAAATATACTATTACCCTATATTCTCCCTTTTTTGACCATGGCAGCGCTACTGAATGTTGTACACCTCCTTCTATCTCTATACCACTAATGACTTCTTGGGATGATACAATAAAACATTTCCCTTCCATACTCCTCAAAAATCTTCATCACCATAAATAACATCCCTCTACACCCTCCGTTAATAGCATATTGTCATCCACAAACAAGTTCATAATATTTTTTTACCTCTCATTCCTTAATTATATATAAATCTATTCTCTGTGAACGTTTTTCTATGCTCAAAACAAAGATTTATTGAGACAGCAGACATCCCTGCTCTATTCCTCTGCTTTAACTCACCTTATTTAACAGAGTTTCATTACCCTAAGTTAATTTCTTATACAATCCTTTAATACTCCATAATGTCCTCCCTTCTCCCAGTATTTATTTCAGAGTCACCATAATAAAGTCTCAACTTACTGAATCAAACCCCCTCTGCTGCATTATCTTTTTCCATCTCATACAGATCATATATTACAACAGCAGTCTCCAATACTGTGTAGAGGCCCTATTGTTCACAAAATCCACTTATGACTCTTGTACTAGTTGTGGGAATAATGCATCCAGTCTAGCTGCACATATCAGAGCCATATTTTCCTGCTACAATAAGATAAAGACATTGGTCTAATATTTGTTGGACCCTCATTTTCTCAACTTCCCTTATACTATACTTCTCTTACTGTCTGACAGATTCCAGCACCTCATCTTCTTCACCCATTCTATCAATCAATTCCCAAATACTCCCCTCTCTCCTAGCAACATATTATAATCAATTTGGAAACCATCGGGATCACCTGCTTTACATTTTTCATGTGTTGAACTGCTGCCACCACCACTCACATGCTCCTCTCTTTATGCATCTCCTCTCTTTCCTCCTTTTCTGGCCCCTCCCGTTCCTCAAACTTCACTTCATTTGCTTTAATCACACAACTCTTCATATAGTTCCATAAATTCCTCTCTTAGCTCTTTATTCTTGGTAACCCTCAAACCTCAAACATATCTTTGTTTCCACTCAAGTCATCCATGCTCTCTGGCTTTGCACACTAATACTTTTTCACTCATTTGCCTTTTTGTTCATCACCTCCCCTTCTGATCCAATTTTGCCTGCATAAGTTCTTACAGCTCCTGTAAGTTTTCCTGCAGCTCCTTGATCCTGTCTATCATATGGATTGTACCTATTGCTCTAGTTCTTCCCTTCCTCCTTCTCATATCATTCTAACCCAGGAATGATCTGACATTTCCTTTCATATATATCCAAATGTTTGACCTCATATAAGGTTTCATCTTCAACTACTATCTTGTCCATCTTACTCGCCTGCTAACCATCCTGTACAGTAAAAGCAAACTGCTTCTCCCTTCCCCACTCTTCCATTTATGACTCTAACATTCCTATCCGTTTCACACATTTTCTAAAAAACTTTTCTTACAGATTGCATTAAGCTTTACCTTTCCATACTACCAGTTTAAACTCACCTCTAATACTACTTCACTGCATCACTCTATTTCGGCATGTCTCACCACTTCTATTACCTTCGTGAAACCTATCATCTTTTGCTTCATCCCTGCTTAGTCCATAAATACGATCCCTCTGCCACTCCTCTGTCTTCAGAAGTAACTTTACACACCATATCTTGCACTTTTCCTCCCACTACCAACCTCCTCCCTTTTGAATGAGTGTTCCTATCATTTGTTTTCACCCACCTGAAATGCAGCCCATTCACATCCATTTATAGTCATTCTTTTAAATTTTCTGCATTTCTCTCCTAGATTAAATCAGTTTCTGTACCCCCAGGCCTACTATATATGACCTTTCCACTTTGATATTATTAAATATATAATCTTCTTTTAATGAGTTGTTCAGATGCCTACACTGCAGCTCATAATCTTTCATTGCTGCCTACCCATCTGGCCCACTGTATGACCCTTAACAGATGGAACCCAAGGGTCTTTGGACATACCAAAAGCCCACACCAATGCTCCTTCCTACTGGACAGGATAGGTAAAAATTACTGCTACTCATCTACCTTAAAAGCTACCTGGATAATAATTATTCAGGTATTACTTTACCCCTCCCTTCTAACTCCAGTACCTACCTCTATCCTTACTTTTTATTCTATAATCCTACCTCTCAGCTTCATTCTTCTGATATAATACCAACATAATCATTCTCAGCCTTGGGCTTCTACTTATTGCCTATATGTACATATAGCATGTCATGTGTAACATTGCATAGCATAGTCAATATGGAATGTCTCTCTTTTGAACAAGATATATAGCTATAGCTATATCTATCTATCCATATGCATATATATGTATGTATATCTATCTATAAATATATATATATATATATATATATATATATATATATATATATATATATATATATATATATATATATATATATATATATATATATACATTATATATAGAGTGAGATACATATATATGTGTGTGTGTGTGTGTGTGTGTGTGTGTGTGTGTGTATAAATATATATATATATATATATATATATATATATATATATACACACACACACACACACACACACACACACACACACACACACACACAATTGTCCATAGAGATAATGTTTTGCAAAAATAAAAAATACACATGGTGAAGCATGATGCGCCTCTACAAAAGGTCCCACCCCCGCTGTGCTCCATTTCTATGTCAAGCTCCTTTTGCAGAGACTGAGCCTTGAGAAGCTTCTTATACACAGCTGGATTACTATTGACTGCCATCTACCTGACTCTGGGTTTCTCTGGCTCTTCCTCTGCTCCTCCTCTTCCAGTTGGAGTACATCTTTGAATCCTTCCTCATTTGCTGTTCTCTATTTCTCCATTATCTTTTCCTCCACTAGCTCATCTTAATTTGTCCAGAAATATTTTCTTGCTTGTTTCAGGTGACATTATGGTGATCTTTCCCTCCATCCCTCTTTCTTCTCTGACAGGTGTATTGAGTGGCATCTCATTTTGCACTGTCAGTGTACAAACTAATGCCTTAGCTCTGTCTTCCTTCAGATTAACTTTTATAAGAGTGTATTTTCAGCCCCTCTTCCTCTCCACACTGAGGGTACTATAGCTTGCCCAGACTGCTGACTCCATAGTTCTGAATGCTGTTGCAGCACTATTAACCTCCACACACTTTCACTTCTGTATGAACATACTGCAGAATAAACTGAGATGATTTTACTGTAATATTTTTCTTCCCCTAATGCGGCCAACCCATTTCAAGAACTCTAAAACTTGTTTCCTTTTTAATCAAAATTTAATCAAAACAACAGACTTTCTGGAAAGTTTCTGTGGCTTGCAGTGATGTACTAAATGACACAAAGGATTTGATTCAGCATTGATAATATGAAGGTGCATAAGCAGGTCTAGGACTAATGCTCGACGACACATTTACGCAAATCAGCAATGGCTGAGCATAGTTTCACGAAAGTGCTTTTTCACCAAAAAAAGCACTTTTGCGAAACTGTAAAAAAAAAAAAAAAGGAGGAAATGCCTGTTGGTGAGATCATGGCACAGTGGGGATAAGGGAATATTCCCTTTTCCCCACTGTAGTGCGATCTTGGAGTGAGAATATAAAAGTGGGGGTGTGTAGGGGATCAGTGGGCTTGCCCCCTTGCGTAAACATGATTACTGTTGTTTTAATTTTTTTTAATGCTGATAGGTACTTTTTTTAGTTGAGTTTCATTCGTGAAACTGTGCTCGATCATTTCCGATTCGTGGAAACATGTTGTCGAGCAGTAGTAGTACTAGATCCTTGTGAGTGGGTGTCTGTGTGTGTGTGTGTGTGTGTGTGTGTGTGTGTGTGTGTGTGTGTGTGTGTGTGTGTGTGTGTGTGTGTGTGTGTGCGAGCACGTGTGTGTGTGTGTGTGTGTGTGTGTGTGTGTGTGTGTGTGTGTGTGTGTATGCGTGTGTGTATCTGACTGATTAGCCTCATCCACAGAAAAATACAATTTTTATTTATTTATTTATTTATTTATGAAAGCCCCTTTTTAGCAAGTACCTGGGGATATTTTAACAGTAAAACACACAAAAGAAAGTAGCATTTTAAAACAGTTAATACAAGGTGGCTATAATCTAAGTGAGAGAAAATAATTTTATAGTAAACGTATTTAATATCTATGCAGTCTTACTTTTTCCAGATATTAAGAAACAGCAATTGATTGAAAGAAGAAAGGAAAGTTAAATAGAGAATGAAAGACTGAGAATAAATAACAAAAAGTTATGATGCAGAAAATCCTGAGCATACCTCTCAACCTGGAAACATAAATAATCTGGACATGAACCATGAAAAATAGGTACAAATCTGTATGCTGATTAACATCACATTTGCATACATAATTAGGTAACCCTGCCCACTACAATGGAATTGTAGGATACCAGCTTTCAAATGCAAACTGAAGAACAGACAACCAAAATATGGCACCAGAGTCCCCCTGCAGCCATTTCAATGTCCCATTACCTGTCTATTTTGCCCCATTTACCATAAACACTAATGGGTGCATACTGCTTTACTTCTACAATGATTATCTGGATTTTATTTTTACATTTTATAGCACAATGCACAAACACTAATAGACATCTGCTAAATAAAGCTGCTAAACAAAGCAATACTGTCTCACAATGAAAATAAACTTGGCATTAAAACTTCTCTGCCCTTAAAACTCACATTCATTGAAACAGCATTGAAACTCACACCACATCCAAAGAAAATGCATCTGGCCAGTGGTGGATAAAGATTACATTTGGGCTGTTTTCAAATCATTGGCCCCCTGCATGCAAAGCAAGAAATATACATGTGTTCTTTGATACAGCACACTTGTTAGGCAGAGCACATTTAAAATTTATTGTTTGGACATTTTTTCCAGTAGGCAATGAAACAAAATGCATGAACCAATAATGACAAAACTGCCCAATTCAAAACATTTCCATCATAAAAGTCTACTTTCACTTCCACTATATATATATATATATATATATATATATATATATATATATATATATATATATATATATATATATATATAATGACAGTAGTGTAAGCCATAGGCATCTTGCACAGCTTGTCACACTTATTTTCAATTTTAGTTTTTTTCTTTTGGGGGGGGCAAACATTTTGGAATGTTGCAGAATAAAATGTTGCACTACCATGATGCATTTCACTGCCAAGTCTTGAACCCAGGACCCTATACACTACAGTCAGAGCAACATACCACTATGCCAAATCAGCAGTTTCCTGAAAGATAGGAAGACTGAAAATTAAATGGCTATCATTTAGTAAATTCATTTCTCACTTCTTACCATAGCTCTCAACCTCTTAACACAAAAAAACCTGGACAAAGCCAATAATGTGGGACTACAGACCCAAAACAGGGACAAATTTCAAATACTGATCTTATAAACTTAAACAAATCACTAGAATAAAAGGTTTTGTGTTACCATTTATTTTCTGAAGAATATGAAGTCTAAAATTCAAATGCCTGTCATTATTTAGTGATTTCAATCCTTCATTGCTTTGCCACAAAAATTCCTTAAAAACCACAGATTTTATGAGAAACAGATTAAAAATATGAGGCATAAATTCACAAGTGGTGGCGGCAAGGGACTTTACGCTCTTTTTACCTTGTACCCAAGGTACAGGGTTTGAGCCTAAGTACCTCTAGCCACCAGGTGTATTAAACTAGGGCATTTTCACACAGACATACACACATACACACACACACATACAAACATACACCCTCCTCTCTTCACTCAGAATAAGTACCCAGGATGGACTTATGGACTTACGTGTGTCAGAGATGTATAAGTATAGGACCCAAATGTGACAAAAGGATGTGCAAAGAATTTTAAAAGAAGTATAAATTGAATAAGAAGAGAAATATGCCTGGCAGTAGAAGTGAAGTAGGAAAGAGATGGGAAAGGACATGTCAAAGCACTATGTGACTGAAAGAAAGCAAAAATAAGAAGAGAAAATAGTATGTAAAATTGAGACAGTCATCATTTATAAAAGTTTCACTCAAATGTTTCTATAGAAGTAACTAAATAGTTGATAACATGAGCACAGAGTTAAAAATCTAGGAAATTATCCTGGAGTTGAACATGAGCACAGCCATGAATCCATCAAGTACTCTTTTAGTAAGGATTTGAATGGCTTTAAAGGAATGGACTTCCAGATTTTGGAGACATAATTAGAGCACTGCAAACCACCAGAAGTGTTGTTGGATTTTATTGTGAAAAGTAGATGTCTGTACAATATTATAGGTTCATAGGTTCATAAGTTGGTACTAGGCTATCGGCCCTAGGGCCTATACAAGCCTAGCCATAACAATTCCCTGGAAATTTCTTCCCACAATATTTACTTCTCTGGACTCCTGTCTAGCAGGGCGACTGACATGATCCCCAGGGTGAATTTCCAATCTCCCATCCAATCATCAAGGTTCCTTTTGAAGAGGGCCAAGGAGGTGCTCTGCTTGACATGTATGGGCAGTCTGTTCTAGAGTATGGAAAGTCTCTGGGTCAGGAACCTATCCCTCCAGCATGTTTTGTTCATTGTGATGACAAGGTTTAGATCCCTGGAGTGTGTGGCTCTGAGGGATTAGGATTTCTTTAAGTGGAGCATGTCCAACAGCTCAGGGTTTGACATGGCCTTGTATGTTAAGCAGAGATTGCCTCTGAGTAGACGATATGTCACAGAGTATAGCAGGAGTGTTTTTAGACGGTCAGCATACGGCAACTGCTTTAGGCCTCTGATTCTTTTAGTGAGGTATTTCTGTGGCCTTTCCAGCTGTTGCAGATGTCTTGTGAGGTACATATCAAACGGGCATTATACTCTATAATGGGACTAATGAGGGATTAGTACAGTGGGACAATGACCTCCTTTTTTCTGGATGAAAAGCCCTTAGTGATGAGGTGTGCCACATAGAAAGATTTCCTGACTGTTGTGGTGATGTGGTTATTGAAAGTGAGACCACTGTCCACCTGTGTCCCTAAGTCTCTCATCACACTTTCAATGTTTAGTGTACTGCCAACTATATGGTAATTCATGGGTACATGTGTTTTTCCAAAGGGGATAACTATACATTTCTTGGCATTAAACTTGAGCCCGTGGCTCTGGCATCAGGCATCTGTTTCTGTAAGGCCCTTTTATAGAATATCCTCATCATTTGGGGATTCAGTAATGGCTCCCAGTTTGCAGTCAGCTGCGAACTTTGTTAGCTAGAGTCCCTTAGTGTTGGCCTGTACTTCAGAGAAGTAGATGCCAAACAAGAGTGGTCCCAGGACTGAACCCTGAGGTACTCCACTTGTCACTTGTCTGGAGCTGGATTTGAAGTCGGCTACTTTTACAGTCTGGCTTCTGTCAGTAAGTCAGTTGGCAACCCATCAAGTGAAATAGGGATTTATGCCCAGCTTAGTAAGTTTATCTATGATTCCAGAGTGGGGAATGGTGTGGAAGGCCCTGGCGAGGTCCAGATAGGCTGTGTGGACCGCCTTTCCCTTGTCCACAGCTCTGGAGACTGAGTCAAAGAAGTCAATCAGGTTCAGTAGACAAGATCGGCCCTTCACAAACCCAAACTGGGTGGGGTCCAGTGTTTGAAGGCTGCCAATGTCTTTGTTTATAAGTTCCATGATAATGCGTTCCATGCCCTTTCAGATCTGAACAATGTTTCAGTGTCTTTACAGGCAGTGCACTCACCTTAGTAAAGAAGGCCGGGGATTCCATTCCTATGACAGACAGATGGATTGCTGATACTGCAATGTATCATAAGTGGGTTGATGTCCTTTTGAGTTTGTGTGTTATGCTTTAGATGAGATGCTGAACTGAGGCCCCATCTGCCTGAATTGGTGGTAACTCAGGCAGATTTAAAAGATCCCATGGCACTTATTGAAAAGAGGAGGGGTTCTTTATTTATATATACAAAGATAACTCTTATTTACAAATATTTACATCTTTTTTTCTTTTAGCTGTTCCTGTTAGGGATTGCGAATCATCTGTTTCCATTTCTTCCTGTCCTCTGCAACTTGCTCTTTCATACCAACCATCTGCATGTTCTCTCTCACCACATCCATAAACCTTATCTTAGGCCTTCCTCTTTTGTTCTTAGCTGGTAGCTCTATCCTTGGCATCCTTCTCCCAATATACCCAGCATCCCTCCTTAGCACATGTTCAAACTGATGCAATTTCACCTCTCTGGCTTTGTCTCCCTACCACCCAACCTGAGCTGACCCTTTAATATACTCATTTCTAATTTTGTCCATCCTCGTCACACCCATTGCAAATCTTAACATCTTTAAATCTATCACCTCCAGCTCTGACTCCTGTCTTTTCATCAATGCCACTGTCTCCAACCCATACAACATAGCTGTTCTCAGTACCATCTTGTAGAGCTTCTCTTTCTCTTTTTCTGGTACCTGACTAACATAAATCACTCCTGACACTCTTCTCCATCCACTCCACCCTACCTGTACTACTATCCTCTTCACCTCTCTTCCACACTCACCATTAGCCTGAACTGCTGATCCCAAGTATTTAAACTCATTCACCTTTGCCAACTATACTCCCTGTGTCCTCACCATTCCTCTGTTGTCCCTCTTATTCATACACATATATTCTGCCTTAGCCCTGCTGACCTTCATTCTTTCCTTTCTAGAGCATGTATCTACCTCTCCAGGGTCTCCTCAACCTGTTCCCTCCTCTCACAACAGATTACAATGTCATCCGCAGACATCATAGTCCATGAGGACTCCTGTCTGATCTTGTCTGTCAACCTGTCCATCACCATTGCAAATAGGAAAGGGCTCAGAGCTGATCCTTGATGTAGTCCCACCTTCAACTTCAATGCATCCATCACTCCTAAAACAGACCTACTACATCACACTGCCCTTGCACATATCCTGTACTGCTCTTGCATATTTCTCTGCCACTCCTGACTTCATCATACAATACCACAGCTCCTCTCTAGGAATCCTGCCATATGCATTCTCTAAATACACAAAGACACAGTGCAACTCCTTCTGACCTTATCTATACTTCCCCATCAACATCAGAGCAAACATCACATCTGTAGTGCTCTTTCCTGTCATGAAACCATACTGCTGCTCATTAATCAAAAACTCTCTTCTTAACCTAGCTTCCTCTACTTTTTCCCATAACTTAATGCTGTAACTGATCAATTGTATCCCTCTGTAGTTACTACAGCTCTGCAAATTACCCTTATTTAAAAAAAATGGAACTAATACACTTCTACACTCCTTAGGTATCCTCTCATGTTCCAAGATTTCATTAAACATTCTGGTTAAAAACTCTACTACTCCACTGCAATCTATCCTAAATAACTCCATGCTTCCACAGGTACGTCATATGGGTCAACAGCCTTTCCCTTATTCATCTTCTTCATAGCTGTCCTTACTTCTTCCTTGCTAATCCATTGCAATTCCTGATTCACTGTCCCCACACCAACCAACCTCCTCTCTCTCTCTGTATCTTCATCAATAGTCCCTCAAAGTGCTCTTTCCATCTGCTCAACACACCCTCCTTGTTTGTGAGTATGTTTCCCTCATTATCCTTTATCAGCATATCCTGCTGCACATCTCTCCCATCTCAGTTTCTCTGTCTAGCCAATCAGTACAGGTCCTTTTCTCCTTTCTTAGTATTCAACCTTTCATACAACTCGACATACGCCTTACCCTTAGCCTTCGCCACATCTCTCTTTACCATACACCTCATCTCCTTGTAGTCCTGTCTATTTTCTTCATCTCTCTGACAGTCCCAGTTTTCTTTACCAACATCTTCCTCTGTATACTCTCCTGTACTTCCTCATTCCACCACCAGGGGTCCTTGGCTTTCTTCCTCTGTCCAGATGTCACACCAAGCACCTTTCTAGCTGTCTTCCTTTCCACCTCTGCTGTGGCTGCCCAGCTATCTGGTAACTTTTCACTGACACACAGTGCCTCTCTTAACTCTTCCCTGGACTCCACCTTACCACCTTACAGTCGTTCATTTTCAATCCACCATTTGATCCTTGGCAATGCCTTCACACTCTTCCTCCTCTTCTTGATTGTCAGCATCATCCTACATACCACCATCCTATGCTGCCTAACTACACTTTCCCCTGTCACCACTTTGCAGTCTCCAATCTCCTTCAGACTGGCCCCCCTGCATAGGATATGACCCACTTGTGTGCATCTTTCTCCATTCATGTATGTCACCCTATGCTCTTCCTTCTTCTTAAAATACATATTCACCACAGCCATGCCCATCCTTTTTGCAAACTCCACTACCATTTGCCCTTCTGCATTCCTCTCCTTAACACCATACCTACCCATCACCTCCTCATCCTCTCTGTTCCCTTCAACAACGTACCCATTGAAATTTGCTCTGATCACCACTCTCTTACCTTTGGGTACACTCTCTACCACTTCATCCAACTCACTCCAAAAATGTTCGTACTTATCCATCACACACCCAACTTGCAGAGCATATGCATTAATGAGATTCATGATCACATCATTAATTTCCAGCTTCATAAACATCACTATATCCCACTCTCTTTTCACCTCCAAGGCTCTTTTGACATACTGGGCCTTTTGGATAACCCCTACCCCATTTCTCCTCTGATCCACACCATGATAGACCAATTTGAACCAACCTCCAATACACCTGACCTTACTCATCTTCCATCTGGTCTCTTGCATGTACAATATATCATCCTTCCTTCTCTTCATCATATCAGCTAGCTCTCCCTTTACTAGTCAGACTGCCAACATTCACTGTTCCTACCCTCAATTCCACACTCTTAACCTTCTTCCTCTTCTCCTGCCTCTGGGCATGCCTTCCCCCCTTCTTCTCCTTCTCCTTCAGCAAATAGTAGCCCAATTTCCACCAGCACCCTGTTGGTTAACAGTACCAGTGGTAGCAGTTGTTAATCTGGGCCTCAACCGATCTGGTGTGAAAATCTGTGTTGTTGTCCACATATTTGATATGGCAAACATTTTACACTGGATGCCCTTCCTGAAGTAACCTTCCCTATTTATCTGGGCTTGGGACCGGCACAATGAAATACACTGTCCTGGCACCCCCCAGTGTTGGGTTATTTACAAAATATTTACATATTTACAAATATAGAAGAAAAGAATATGTTAAAAGGACAGATACAAATTATTTTTGTTATATGGATTTTATGGAATGAAAGAATAAATGAAATTGTAATTATTGGAAATGGATTTTAGCAACAGTATTGATTACTTATTTCAGAACCTTCTTCTATGTCCTCGTTATTATTTTTTTCTCATCCACATTTTCTTCTATTTCTACAACTTCTAAGCGTTCTTCTCTTTGTTCATTTTCTTCTCTTTATTTTTCTTTTTCTTTACTATTTTCATTTTTGCAATCCATCTATAAAAGCTCACTATCGTACATTTAAAACATTACAATTCTTTGCATCATGATCCATTTCCTGGCAAAAATAACAATTTCTTTTGTCGCAGTTACTTATCAAAGTCCTTCTGTTCCACAAAGAAAAAAAAACTGGTTGAGTCCTCAGTATTTTACAACACCCTGTTCCTCTCTACAATAACCATGATTGCTATATGTATATTATTTCTCTTTCTATTTTTAACACAATATTACATTCCCAGCCACCCAGCCACAAAACCCTTTTGTCATAAATTTTTGCAATGTCCAGTACTTCGTCACATAAAGCTTTCAAATGCCCTTTCAAAGTCTCTGTTTCTACCTCTCTTCAAAATTGTACATTAAGCTTCTTTTTTTTTTCCTTTTAAATGTTTTTTATCACATAAAGATTCCATGGGTGACAGTCTTTCTTTTCTTCATATTCTCCAAGAACATTTTCCATTGATAACAGTCTCAAATATCATGACACAAAATGTCTCTGTGTTAATAAGAATAAATGCTCTTACCTCATGTGCTTTACACCCAAAGGTGCTATTAAATTGTCCCACACTTCATATCTGTCCATATCTTTGCCTTCTTTACTTTGAATCCTTACTACATACTTCTGTTTTTCATTTTCTTCTCCCTTCATTTCTGCTACTCCACTTTTATTTTCTTTTACTTTCTCTGGATGTGTTTTCTTTTCCATCTCACGACTATATTTCAGGGTTGTCTTTACATCCTCCTTTTGTATTTTCTCCATAATGTTCCCCAGTAAACATCTGCTTCATTTTCCGTCTCACTCTGTACCACCATTTATTTAAGTAATTCATCACACAACTCTTCTAACTGGAGGTTGTAATTATACATCAGTCATTGGTTGAGTCATCCCCATCAAACAGGTTTTTTTTAATCATTTCCTAACAATCCTGCAGACATAATTCAGTCTCGTTATTTGCTTTCTACTTCATTTCTTTCACTACTCCATCATTTACTTCTCTCTCTACCTGCCTCCCTCTCATTGCATCTGTAGTAGCATTTGATGCCAAACCTATGCCTTAGATTAAAGAGACCCTTATGTCCTGGGCAGCAGTGATAGTGATGCACCTGACCAGGCTGTATCTCATATTAAAGCCAGGTTTGTTTGTGAAGTGGTAGTGCTCAGCACATACTTGTGTGATCACTAGTGTGTGAATGGTCGTCTTTTTTCTCGAAGGTTAAATTGCCAGTGCACTTGGGATTTTCCCCTTCTTCACAATGGTGCACTTTCAGAGATGGTATATATAAATAGTGGGGGTATGGTGATATAGAGAGCACTCCAGCACTACTAGGCTACAACTCATAACACACATTTTGGCCACAGAACATGGACTGATACACAAAAGGAGGGGGTGTATCCATATTCATCAAGGATACTCACACCCCTAGGTTAGTGGAGCAGCATGATACCTCTGAGATCATCCATGTGCAACTAACATCGGGCAAATCTGCAATTCTAATTGTGGCCTGCTACAGATCACCCTCCATGACCCACAACCACCACTCCACCTTTCTGGAGACACTGGAAAACATGAAGGTCCTACCGAACACCCTGATATTGGGCGATTTCAATTACCCTACCATTAACTGGGAAAACTACATGAGTACAAACTCCCAGCCTCAGTGCTTCCTGGAATTTGTCAACTCAAATGCCCTGGATCAGCTGGTAAACTCCCCTACCAGAGACCACAACATATTGGACCTGGTCATCACCAACATGGGCGACAGATGTTCCATACCGGTGGTCAACCCATCACTGGTTAGATCAGACCATAAACTAATCACCCTGGATGTCCACACCCCACCACCACCCCCAACCAAGGAAACCACAGTGAAAAACTTTTCTAAAGCAAACTTCACCTTACTTAAGGCAGAGGTGATAAGTTTTACAGCCCCCACGCTAAAGGATAACACTGCCCAAGATGCAGAATCCTTTACAATTGCACTCTATGAGCACCTACAAGGATGCATGGATCGTGCCATCCCTAGCAAAACCAAGACTCACTCCCCTAAGAGAAGGAAACCAGTCTGGTGGACCCCTGCCATAAACAGGTTATACAACAGAAGGAGGAAACTAGTTCAGAAAAAAAGCAAATCCAAGAAGGAAAGACATCCCTGATCAGTATCAGTAAGAAACTAAGGTCCCTCATAAAATCATCCAAGGCTAACTTTGAAAGAAAAATAGCCAAGGATTCGAAAGATAACCACAAAGCCTTCTTTAGCTATGTCAAGAATCTAAGTGGCAACTCGCAGATATGTGCTGAGCTAGTGCAAAATAGCACAAAATATACTGAACCTACTGTTATTGCGAACATCCTGGCAGATAGATTCAGTGTAAACTTCACCTCCCTCTCACCTTCAAAAGGGCCCACCACAATACCGGAAATGTGTAGTGTCCCAGAAATCACAGAAGCACAGATGAAAACAGCCCTTTCAAAAGCCAAAAACACAGCATCAGTGGGGCCAGATGGTGTCCCAGGCTGCGTCTTGCATGAACTACAGAACGAACTAACCCCCCACCTAAACACGCTGTTCAGCCTCAGCCTCTCCACAGGCTACTTGCCCATAGAATGGCGCACAGCAACGATTATTCCGCTCCACAAAGGAGGGGCCACAACTGACCCTGGTAACCATTGCCCCATAAGCTTGACTAGCCTGGTCTGCAAGGCTATGGAGCGCATCATCATGGAACTCATTAACAAAGACACTGGAAACCTCCAAACACTTGACCCGACCCAGTTCGGCTTTGTTAAGGGCAGATCATGCCTACTAAACCTGGTTGACTTCTTCAAGACAGTCACTAAGGCCAGAGACGAGGGAAAGGTGGTTCACACAGCCTACCTTGATCTCGCCAAGGTGTTCAACACCATTCCTCACTCGGGTATTATAGAAAAACTCACCAGCCTGAACATAAACCCCTACATCACAAGATGGGTTGCCAACTGGCTTACAGACAGAACTCACACGGTAAGAATAGCGGACTCCAGGTCCGACTCTAAACCATTCACAAGTGGTGTCCCGCAAGGCTCTGTTCTGGGACACCTACTGTTCGGCATATATTTCTCAGAAGTACAGGCAAACACAGGAGGACTATGGATAACCAAGTTCGCTGATGACTGCAAACTGGGAGCCATAACTGTCTCTCTGGCTGACATGGACATCCTTCAAAAAGGCCTTACTGAGACAGATACCTGGTGTCAAAGTCATGGCCTCAAGCTAAATGCCAAAAAATGCATAGTCATCCCATTTTGGAAAAACAAAACACCCACGAATTACCACATAGGTGGCAGCTCCCTTAATACAGAAGAGGTAATGAGAGATCTGGGGACCCAGGTAGATAGTAATCTCTTCTTTGACAATCATATTGCCAAAGTAGTTAGGAAATCCTTCTATGTGGCCCATCTAATTACTAAGGGGTTCACATCTAGAAATAAAGAGGTTATAGTACCCCTCTACTCGTCACTCATCAGACCCATCATAGAGTACAATGCCCCATTTGGGATGTACCTCAAAAGACACTTCCAACAGCTGGAAAGACCACAAAAGCACCTCAACAAGAGGATTACTGGCCTCAAACATATGTCCTATGCAGCCCGACTGAAAAAACTCCAGCTGTACTCAGTGGCATATCGCTTACTCAGAGGTGATCTTTGCCTGACTTACAAAGTCATGTCCAACTCAGAATTGATGGACATGCCCCACCTAAAGAAATCCAAGTCACTGCGAGCCACACGGTCTAGTGAGCTAAACCTCGCCACGACAATAAATAGAACATGCTGGAGGGATAGATTCCTGTCACAGAGACTCCCCATGCTTTGGAACAAAATTCTTAACTACATTAGGCAGAGCCCCTCACTAACACTCATCAAGAGAAGCCTTAACGAGTGGATGGGTAACAGAAAATACACCCCTGGGATCACTTCATTGGTTCTGCTTGACACAGGCTCAGTTAATTAATAAATGGGGTGGCGAAAGCCGACACACTCTAGCTAGGCTTATAAATGCCCTTGGGCAGATAGCCTAGTACCTACCTATGAATCTATGAACCTATATAAATAGTGGGGGTATGGTGAGGTGCAGTGGGAATTTGTCCCCCTGCAAAGATGCTTTTTCTGTGTGATTGCTTACTTGTGAATGTGGTTCACATTCAGTAGTATTAACTCATTTGTGATTGTGGTTGTGTGAAGGTGATGATCAGAGATTAACCAAATACCCATAAGGAAGACATTTCAGTTACTTTCATGTTATTACAGACACAGATGTCATGACCTACAACCTCAAGAAACATAGCAAAGTACATTTCTGACCATGGCTGAAGCATTGCCTCTTAAATAATACTTTTCTGTATTGCTTTATGCAACATTATGCAAATGCAAAGGCTTTACAGTCTGAGCAAAAATTGTTCCAGTTTTGTGTACTTTTAATATAGTCAGCACCATGCATATTAATAAAATCTGCAGACTTATGACTTTTCTTGAATTTCACTAAAACAATTTGACATAATCTGCAGAAATCAGCATTAAGCATACTACTGGATGTATTTCTCAGATAATTATTTATTCTGGCTCTTTAAATGAGTTACCTGGGCACACTGTTCTTATACTGGGAAAGTCAGTGCAGTCCATTAAAGTGGCTTTTATACCAGACTTCAGGATGGATTCGCTGCTGGTGGTGTTTAGGTTTCAGAGCGTACGGTTAATGACTCGGCACACTTAGTCCAGGCCAGGCAGGTTCCAGCAGGAAGTCTGCAGCAGTTGTCGGTCAGGCTCGTTGTAATCCCATGTTTGATTCCCTCAGAAGTCTGCAGCAGTTGTCGGTCAGGCTCGTTGTA